>NW_026252005.1:0-226559 GCF_025201335.1 Gilbertella persicaria
CTTTTTTAAAATTTCAAGCAAAAAATTGAAAAATTTACTTTTTTTTTGTCATTACAAGAAATATTTTTGATTTACTTTAGAGTAGTGGTTTTATTTTAAGTGCTAGTTTTTATTATTTTTCAAAAAATTTTTTTTGAGTACGCAAATGGCATACTTGTAAGTCGGCATACCTGTCAATATTTTTTATTTTTGAAAATGTTTTTGTGGACCCATCACTTTGATCACGAAGGCCTTAGGCATACGAGTCTTTCCATAATTTTTTTTCATCGCTCTAGCTACCTTTTCTGTAAAGTTATCACTATAGCGTAAGCAATTGTACTTTTCTTTCATCGGTGGAAAAGATCTTCCATTAAATGCCTTTCTCTTCCACATTTGAGTGAGAATTTGGCCAAGGTTTTCCATCATCCATTTCTGATAGAAGATTTCTTCCATCGCTTACGCTGTAGTGTCTTTAATTTTAAGAGAATTAGATTAAAACAAAAAAAAAATAAAAATAAAAAAAATGAAAAAATGAAAAAATGAAAAAATGAAAAAATGAAAAAATAAAAAATAAAAATGAAAAAAAAAAAATAAAAATAAAAATAAAAAATAAAAATAAAAAATAAAAATAAAAATAAAATAATTATTTTTTAGAAAATATTTTTTTTAGTATACAAATGGCATACTTGTAAGTCGGCATACCTGTCAATATTTTTCTTATTTTTGAAAATGTTTTTGTGGACCATCACTTTGATCACGAAGGCCTTAGGCATACGAGTCTTTCTATAATTTCTTCCATTGCTTACGCTCTAGTGATAATTCTACAAAAAAAAAGAGCATTTTCAAAAATAAGAAGAATATTGACAGGTATGCCGACTTACAAGTATGCCATTTGTATACTAAAAAAATATTTTCTAAAAAATAAAATTAAATTAAATTAAAAAAAAAAATAGAAAATGACAAATTTCGAAGGCCTAAAATACACATTTTTTTTCTATTGTTCCACTCATCCATGTTTATCTATGTTCATCCATGTTCTTTTCTATTAAATGACATTTAATGATGAGTAACAGGCCTTGAGTGGTTTCCAGTTTCAAAGCTTTATATTTGAGATAGATTTGTGTTGATTTTGGACATTTGATAGCTTCAAATATTATTGCATGTTAGACTTGTATCTCTGTAGTCTATCTGATGCTGTGGCTGTCAACCTTGTAGATTTACATATATATCTCAATAAATTTAATAATCAATAAAATAATCTAAAAGACATGTAGTAACAAGCGAAAATACTCTTAGTTAGGTATATGCATGTGTGTTGATTATTGGTGTTTTTCTCAAGACAATATACAATTGATTTTATTAAATCATGCAAATGGTAATGTACCTTTTGAGCTGAATGTGTTTTTTACTATAAAAAAGCGAGTGATAAAATTAGAATTGTGAATACATGGTAGTCTGTAGCATATCTAATACATGTACTGAAGGGTATTTTTTATATATTGCAAACCATAAAGTTTGTTATTGTAACAGTAAAAAAAAAAGTCGAAAAATAGTCATAGTTCTAACTAATGATTGCTAGCTAAAATTCATTGTTTTTTGTCTGGATTTTTCGTAGTATAAAGAGGAGATGTACAAGTTTCTCCCTGTAAAGTATCGAGCTGGTGCTATGATTCACTATATATTTATTCATTTTTTCAAATGTATCGAAATCGTAACATCGGAGTATGATTCCGCCTATTAAAGTATGTTTCCCAACATGTTGACATTTTTGATAAGCAAACACTTCCTTTCTTTGATTTGGGAGGATCAAGTGTAAGTTAGTAAACTATCTTACACTTGATCCATAGAGTTTTTCAGGGGCTGTATTTTGCTTCAAAAAAAAATAAAAAATCATCTAAAATTATATTACAACATACTGACTTGAAGCCTAAGATAAGGTAGTCAATTTACGTGCGTAGAGCTCAAAACTTTATGAAATCACATTGTTTATGAATTATGTTTGCAATTTAACGTATAAAATAGCCTATCTCGTTTTATATGCGTTACGTACATTTTTCTAAGGCCCTCATAAGTTCAATATTTAAAGTATGCTTGTTGATGTTAGAAAAGCATTTTTAGTCTATAACACCATTGTCAAAAGTTGCTTGTGTGATGAACTACTAGTGGTTTTTTGATTTTGATACAAAACTGTAAGACATGATGGGCCTCATATTTTTTTTTTTTTTTTTTGATAATGACTGATGTTAAAAAAAAACATATTCTGCTGAACAATACTAGCCTGATTTGTTCAAAAATAAACATAAACAACCTGCTTTCAATCAATTATTAAAGAAAACATACTATCCTATTTAAATAATAGAAAATCTGCTATAATCTTGTTGGAATTAGATAAAAAGTTAGACAGCATGACAAAATGAAAGGGATTCCATATGAAAATAGCATTAATTGAAGCTTCTGACCCAAATTGGAAAGTGAATACAAATCAAGACAGAACTTGGAGTACATATATAGAATTCTGGCAAATTTGAAAAGTGAGGGAATAAGCTTGGTGTCAAGAAAAAGACCTTAAACTGTATAGACTTCATTTTTATTATAAAAGATACATATGGCTGTTACTGATCAACTATCATTTCAGTAAAAATATTATACATTTGCTTTCTGTCTTTATCTTCTGCTGGTCCTTTATGTCTTTCAAGTTGAATATTCAAACTGAAAAGTAGATCATGACATTGTCTTTCTGAATTTATTTCGGAGCTTTGGATTCTGAGCAAAAATTAAATTCTAAAAATTAAGCAGAGCATGAAACACATAAGTGATATTTACATTAGACTATAAGAACAGAGAATAGAAGGGAAATAACAGACATTGATCTGTACATGCTTAATCGACAAAATGGCTGACCAATACTAAACTGTGATTGATTCCAAAGGTTATCATATTCATTATTGATTTTTCTCCATCAAACAAGCATCACAAATGTTACTTTCTTAAGGTCTCAAGAAGTCAAATGTTGATCGAGTAATGTACTTTATAAAAATAGAGTTATTTTTCATGAATGTATAACTTTCTTTTAAACTGATGATGAACCCCCCCCTTCGTTCCTGTGACTCTGAGGATAACTTTATTTCACTCAGAGAAGATAGCTGTCATTCCTCTTTTGAAAGAGATAACCATATAAAATATGACCGCTGATTCTTTAGCGCTCCTTTAATCTTATTTTTCAATGTTAGACACCATGATCGTATGACCTACAAAGTGGAATTTGAATGCATTTGATCATTTGAATCCTATTGAATTCCAACGGTGACAACCATGGTGACAAAATACTATTCATATCAGCATAAATTACTGTATTCTATTCAGCACAAAGCGTGTAGAAAATGCGATGATCCTATAAACTACACTAGATAAAAGTTTTCTTTTTTTTTTCTTCTTATCGTCTCTCTATACACGTTTCATATCAAACGAGAGAGCCAGTGGTATAGGATTTGATTCAACAAAGAATACTATAACCCATTTCTGGAAATGGTTTACTGTATTGGGAAGTGGCTGTAACAATAAAAAAAAGAAAAAGACGCGTCTAGTCCAATACCATGTTCAGCCACTTTCTTATTTTATTCTCATTGTTTTTATGCATAAGGATTATATTTACATTTTATTCTATGTACACAATACTATATATATAAACATTTCACTCTGAAATCATTAAATCATGATAACTGGATTGTGATCTTCGTTTGAAACGATCATATTGCCTTTTGAGTGAATTTCTTCTCTGTTCCAAAAAACTACTAAAATGACCGCCTGCTTGTTCCGCCATCTGATGATGTGTATAATCATAATTCAAAAACTCGTCTTCCAACTGCATTCGATACCTTGCTTCCATTGTCACTGGACTACTGTCTGCATCAAAACTGGTTCTGATGACTGAAGTACGTTTATGTGATTTAAGTCCATCTTCTTGAAACTCTTTATAATTCATCATACGTAATTTATGATTCTTTTTCTATCACACATTTAGAGTTTTTTTTTTTTTTTTTGTTTTACGTACGTCAGGTCGAATAGGTGGAGTCAGCTGTTTATGTTCCAATAAACCCCAATCAAAGCCCCTAAACCAAGGATGATATTTGACATCTTCAAAATCTAGTCTATGAAAAGGTGATTTGTCCAGCAACTAAACAACCTATCAGTCACTTTGTGAATGCATCCCATGGCTAACTTACACCAGTCAAGATATCTCTGCATTCTCTTGAAATGATTTCATTTGGAAATACAAGTGGATCATGTAAAATGGCATGAATCAAAGCTTCTTTTGTCGAGGCAACAAAGGGACGCTATCAAACAAGATAAGTAAACAATGTGATTTCTGTATCTTACCTTTTGAAACAAAAGTTCAAACATCACCACACCTAAACTCCACCAGTCCACTTGCGTTGAATAACCTTTTCTGGCCAACATTTCGGGTGCCATATAAGCCATTGTACCCGCCATGGACCAAATTAACGGTTGACTGGGATCAAATTGGATAGCAATGTTAAAATCACTCAGGTGAGCATATCCTTTTTGGTCCAATAAGATATTTTCGGGTTTTATATCTCGGTGAATGATGTTTGTCTTGTGAAGGTAATTCAATGAAAGCGCAATACAGGCCACTTGATGCCTTACTTGGCCTTCATGTGGCCTGAGTTGCTGGTGGAGATGAAACCGTAAGTCACCTCCAAGCATCAGATCGAGTGCCATAAAGAGTGTTTCATCGTCCTGAAAAGCATAGCGTAAATTAGCAATGAAAGGATGGTCGATACGTTCGAGTAAATGACGCTCTAGAATGACATTGGCTATGGCTTTTTGTTTGATACAGATGGATTTGTCAATGTATTTAAGGGCGTATTGTTTCTTTGTCTTTTTGTGTTGGACTATTCGGACTTTGCCATACACACCTTGTCCAATGATTTTGAGTAGTTGAAAATGACCCAGTTCAGGTCCTAATCAAAAAGGAATGAATATCGCATCTTTGTATATGTTGTTTACCTTGACTAAAATCTAATTCTTCTTGTTCTTTGCAACATGTAGCACCCATGATACAAAAGAAAGAAATAATAAGAGAAAATAAGAGAAAAGAAAGAAAAGAAAGAAGAAATATATAAAAAAAAAAAAAAAAAAAGCGAAATAAATACAAGTGTAACGCACTGATACAAACTAAAAAATTGCAAGTTATTGTTTGTAAGCTCAGCAAAATGAATGACACATCATCAAGTTTTTCACATGTAAAGATTTTCTGAGTTTGCCTGTATAAGAATCTTATATTTTCTCTCTTTTTCCTTTCTTTCTCTCTTATTGAATAACATAGAATGAAAGAAGAGACAGGTATAGCCTCGATATCATGTATTGACAACTTATGTTGCCCCTGTAGAATCGCATTTCATTTTGCCCATTATTATCATGTCGAGTGTATGTCTTCTTGTTCTATTTAAATATGGTGGATTTTATTATCGTTCATGTATCAACATGCTCTGTTTCTTGTCTATGGCGATCTATGGTACGATCAGTTCATTAGTGTTTCCCTTGATTGGCAAACGACATCTCATCCAGTGGTCAGTGGCTCGTGGCTATTATTATCTTGGTAAATTCTTTTGTGGCATTGAAGTCAAGGTGGAAGGACAAGAAAACCTTCAAGAGATACAAGGTCCTGCTATTTATGTCATGAACCACCAATCCAGTCTGGATGTCATGTTGATGGGTAAAGTGTATCCTAAAAATACTACCGTCGTCGCTAAAAAACAATTGAAATATTACCCCTTTTTGGGTTGGTTTAGTAAGTTTCTTCTTCATGTGTATGATCAGGTTACTGACGACAGTCTAGTGATATTGAGTAATGCTATCTTTTTGGATCGCAAGAATAGAGACAGTGCTGTCAAAGAAGCCCGTAAGGCGGCAGAAGACATTCACCAGAAAAATGTAAGTCCATCTCGATCAAGAGGAATAGAGACTCATAAAAGTAGATCAATGTATGGATCTTCCCTGAAGGTACCCGTGGTCATGCTGGTAAAATTGACCTACTTCCTTTTAAAAAGGGTCCCTTTTATATGGCTGTACAAGCTCGTGTTCCTATTGTACCTGTCGTTTTCTCTAATTACTATGATATCTACAGTGCTAAAGAGAAACGATTTACGAATGGCGTTGTCCGTTGCAAAGGTATAACACATGGCTTACAATGATAGTTATATTCATGATATACAATAGTCTTGCCTCCTATCCCCACAGACGGTGTTCAAGAAGCATCTGCTGACATTGAAAAACTTGCCACTGGTTGTCGCGATCAAATGTTAGCTGCTCTCAAGGACATCACTGTTCGTAAAGATAAATCCCAATAATATTTCTTTAAAATGATATATTTGTGTCATTTATATATATATATATATATATAATCATTTATTAAAATATGGTATTAAAGTTGAATTTGATTACGAGAATTGAATTTATGAACCAATAACTAGAACAAGAAAATGAATAAAGATATAAACTTCTGTTGATAGCTTACCTGACAGCCACAAAGACCCACAAAACAAGCATAGACAATAGCAGCAGAGAAACACGCTTGAGCAGTTGCTTTAGGGTCGTCTGGGTCACTCACAAACTCTGTCAAGACTTCGACTTTGGCATCAAATGCAAAACCAAGTGCAACCTACATGTGTTATACACGATGACAACTAGGAAACACTTACAAGAAAGATAATACCACACACAGATAATAAAGTACAAGCAGTTGCACAAGTAGGTCCAACAAGTGTTTTCATTGTATATTGAAAAAGAAAAAGAGAAGAAAAAAATCACGAAAAAAAAGAGAGAGCTATGAAACGCAAAGGAGGTCATTCACGTGACTCAATTGCATTAATTCAAACTAGAATCATCAGCTACAGAAAAAGTATAGAGGGTCCCCTTCTTAAAGACTTACGTTCCTTTACAGAATTTACTTGTACAACGACAAGGTATCTTTTCTGTTTGACTTGGTAGCTTATAATCATAGGTGATTTCTTCTCCTGCTTCAATATCGCGATTAGCATAGATCATGACTTTTTTCTGTTGATGGACCATCATGATTTTAACACTACAGTTTGGCTAACACATTGAGATACTTTTATCCTGTCATCACTTACTGTGCAGCAATGGTTAATAAACCGAGCCATGTTGCCCTTGTGTGTCGCATCCAACATGGTATCTTCATCCACACGAAACAGGTAACGACTGCCTATCCCTCTCTGTCTTTCACGTGCCTCTGCTACCTGTTGACGAACGATTTCCCCTACAAATTCAATGACCATCGTATGAGCAGCAATCGGTTGGTCTGCATAGACTCCCCATGCATGAATAGGGGATTTCTGGCACTTGAGTCTGACCTGAGGGCGTTTGACTGTGTCGATGGATTTGGTAACCACATAACGATGATGGTGCATCGTTTTTACAAGACGGGTGGGTAATGTGTGTTTGGGATCATACGGCTGTGTACGTGCTGCTGAGGTGACATGCGCATCGGGTGGTGTGCTTCCAAGCAAGGCCTGATGCATATAAACTAACTCTTCCATGTCTTTTACATGATGAAAAGGATCCCATGCCGGAGAGAGATCCAATGGAGGTGATTCAGGACGAAGCCATAATGCTTCTTCTGCATCCATGTGTTCCAAGTAAGCGAGTGTATGCCTGGCTTGATCGATACCATCCTGCCATGTTTCATCAAACGACACTCTCATGTTGGCTGAATCAGACGCATGACGCGTAGTTCTTTGTTGTAATACAAACTCATCGATAGCAGGGCATAGGATACAATCCTTAAGATCCTCAATAAACAACGATGCCAGTTCATCCAACACACATGATTTGGCTAATGAGCCCCACGATGTGGTGGCAAGATGATTCTAGAATCATGAGTGGATGGCTATCACACACATAAACACATCTTACATGGTGATCCCAATGTGTTTTAGAGTCTATGTTAGAAGGCGTGTTTGCAGGAGACATAACAAAAAAAAAAACAAAATTAGAAACCCTCCATCCTTTATTTACATCACGTGATTAAAATGCATGAAATTCAATCATCAAATTCACTGTGGTACAGGTCACATAAACCACAATCATCCACCACCCAAGTCCTTTTGTGATATGATAGCCATTGATATTGACGACAATCAAGGTACTTAAGAGAACAGTGATCAGGCCAAACGAAGAAATCAAAATGGTAGGTGCAATTGCAAGTTCATAAGGTTTGCCGGTAAGCCATGTTTGATAAGTCGAGGAAATACCAACACCAAGAACCATGTCTAACAGATCTCTTTCAGAAGCATGCTTTTAAGAATACTTACTTACTCAGTAAAGGACCAGCATAACAAGCTGAAATAGCCATGGTAGGAAATCCCATCTAACAAACATGAGATCATTTATGAAGCAACCCTCTGTCTTACCTTGGCAATGGCGGTATTTGCCACTAAATCACCAATACTATTACCCTAATAGGTGCTTGTCAGAAAGAACCTTCATATAAAATACACATCATGACTTACCAAAGCAAAGATCGTGAGACCCATGATAGCTTCACTAATGTCAAAGATAGCACCTAAGGCCTGTAACAAACCCACCATTTCATTCGCTAATAAAAAGATCCAATTCAACGCAATCACAAACCCAACAAACGACAACATCCAATGCCATGTGGGTGCCTCATGGGCTTCTGTCTTGACCAGCACAACAGCAGAACCAACGCAGCCCATGAAGAACCCGACCAGAATACCATACGAAGGAATAAACCCATTCACTATATATATATATATACACATCAAGTCAATCTAAGAAAACATACACAATACACTTTACAGGCCATCACACCGGTCACGAAGGTGGTAGCAAAGACTGCTTGTGTGGCAACGAGCCAACGACACCAACCACGTTGGCTTTCTTCATCCTCTTCTAACAACAGGGATGTATCGCCATTTAAGTCAGACAAACTGCGTTCAGATGAAGGCACGGTCAAATAACTACTCTTGTTGGCCAAGGGAGGTGGCATGAGTCCTTCTGAAGCAACGACAACCACTTGAGGTGTAGATTCAGTCACTTCAATATCGTCCACCTTGACTTCATCACTTTCAGCCACAGGTAAAGTGAGTGTGAAGACCAACACTAAGGGAACAGCCACCAACGCACTTAGTCTAGCAAAAGTCGATTTACTATGCCAGTCTTGTAAGGTAGGGAACAAGGTACTGCAGATCTCGTCCATCCAAAAGAGCGAGACGGATTCTTCTAACAAAAGGTCCTGAGTGGGCTGTTTCGGCGTAGGCAGTTCGTCAGGTTGGTCTAATCGGATTTCGGGTATACTGGGTTCAGCTGGATGTGTGGCAGCTGAGATATAAGTAAAATAGTCATCATGGGTCATGGAGGATGTGCCTTGTTGATCGACACTCTCCTGTCGTGCAGATATACAGGGTACAGATGCTTGCGTGTGTCGCTTCAGAACAGAACCATCCCTTCTGTGTCTCAATATTTGGGTACTATTGGCTCGTTTGATGCTTGCGACTTGTTCTTGGAACTTTTTTTTTTATAGATCAGTGGTTGGTCTAGATCTGTTAAACTTACCTCAATTGCACTAAAAAGAGAAGTACGCATACCAACACGGGGCGACATGGCATGTCGATACAGACGAGACGAAATAGACCCATTTGTGCTGGTCGTACGAGGAAAGTCTAAATGCATGGATGATTTTCTTGATAGATGCGAAGAGTTGGGCGATACAGGTCGAATGACATGCCCTACATGATCTTGAAATCCATGCGCAGGAATGTCGAGACGAAGTGGTCTGTTTTGTAAGAGTCTGGATGTCTCTGTTAGTAATTCTTCATGCGTCGATTTGGGTTCTATTAGAGGTTCTTCTTGAGGAAACCGATAGGCACCCATGACCACAACAGCGACATAGGTCACATAATAGCCAATCAAGATTAATCCATGGTACCAACAGATGCGTTGGTGATAGACAATCCATGTCATGATCATGATGGCACCTGTAAGAAAAGACGCGTCCCGCATGAATGTAATCCGTTTGGACTGAAAGGGGCGAATGATACCCATACAGCCAGAGACAACACTAACAATAAAGAAAGCTGCACCAATCAGTTCACCAATCGCTAATGAACCAGATCCGCTATTCATGGCACTAAAAAAAAACAAATCATATAAACAAATATGCTCTCCTTTTACATACGTACATACGTGAATGTACTAAACAGATCCGGACTTCCATTCCCAAACGCAAGCACCGTGACACCCGCCTTTGTTTTATGAGTCCATCTATCCCAGTCATGATACACTTACCATGCTTTCTGATAATTGAAGTCGTGAAGAAATCGTTTGAAGATTAGGACCTAATGTTTGTTTAGTTTCATATGCATAACGATAAACGTACAAAAGAAATCAGCAGCTACGACACTCACTGCACCAAACAAAAGAAATAGACCAGATATCTATGTATACATATGAAATTTAGAATTCACCTTTTTTTTTTTTTTTTTTAACTTTCTTACCATGATCATTAAAATACAAGGTTTCCATAGTGTTGAACAGTAATAAAACCTTAGAAATACACCACTAAATCCATGACAAGCACTCATGACAAATGCACATTGATCAGTATGTGATTCTATATCAGAACACTATCGTATGTAAGCATATCCTTCTTTAGGATAGTTTGATTACCGTCTTTTTATGATGAGATAATGTCAATAAAGAAGCTGATGCCATCATAGGCCATAATAACATTAAGCATAAGAGATGCTTTGGTTGAACAGTCATCCTTTAAAGAAAACAAAAAAAAAAGAAAAAAAGACAAAAAGAAACAAAAGAAAGATGCGTTGATTTCTATTTTATATCGATTGGCTACCCCTTTTTTTTGGGTCATCCAAGATTGGCAAAATGCATGAATCATGACATCACTCTATAAAGGATTTCATAAAATGGATTTATAGAATTGAATGACCGACTATAAAACCAGAGAGATCATTTCTTTTTATTTTGTTTTTTTTTTCTTTTTTTATTATCATTATTATTGTTTTTCAAAGATATGAGTAAGCAACACTATAATACATCCGATGTAGATCAAGAGGCTCCTCCTCCAGCTTATCAAGAGACACCACCCTTTAATCCCAACTATACAAGTAGTAGTAGTCAGTCTCCACCCTTTAATCCTCATTATCAAACACCACATACACCTGAGACGCACCAAGCCATACAGCCTCTTTATCCTCAAATGCCTATGCCTCAATCTATGCCTATGCCTCAACCCATGCCCGTACCTCAAGTACGATATCAAACCATCGATATTCCTTATTCAGAATCCACCGTCAGTGTTCGTCATCAACGTCAGCTTGCAGAGCGCAGGAAATTTCCTCTTGCGGCTATTTTCTTTTTATTTGGATGGTGAGATGATCAGCACACGAATGAAGACTAATGGGTATCTAATAGGTTTTGTCCACCGTTATGGGTGATTGGTGCTTGTTGCTGTGCAGCAAGTCGAAATGAATATGAATCCTTTTGGGGTAAAGTGAATTTTATTATGGTCATGGCTATGATTGCTTCTTCTATTATCTATTCCATGATTGCCATGTCAAGATACATGTAGATTTATTTATCTTTTTGTGTAAATGCACCAGAAACAAGACATAAGTTGCGACTTGTGAATTGGATATCATAAATAGGTGTTTGTTTTGTAGGAAACACCCCTAATTGCTCATGACTAAAACGATGAATAAATAAAAACACACACACACACATATATATATATATATATATACACTTTACCTCTCAAGAATGGCTTTTTTCTTTCGATCTTCATCTTCTGTCTTGAATCGCTTTTTGGCTATAGCAGATGTTGTGTCCGTATTGACATCCCATACACGCACTGTACTATCAGCACCCCCTGATACCAACACACCATTGTCTGCACTAAAGGCCAATGAATAGATAAATTCAGTATGACCAGTGAGTTTCTTGATACGTTTGCCACTGCCTAAATCCCATAACATAATCGACTTATCTTCACCTGCAGAAGCCATCAGTCGACCATTAGGTGAGACAGCGACTGTCTTGATAGGACCTGTATGACCTGTAAATACACGAACACAAGTCCCCTTTTGGACATCCCATAATCTTGATGTACGGTCACTTGAACCCGTCACTAGATATTTCGAGTTGGGATGGAATTTGACTGTCTAACAAGTAGGATTCCATCAGTCACATCCTTGACATGTAGATACTTACATCCACATCTGATAGATGGCCAGTAAAGATTCTTAAGGGATTGATCTGATCACAACTCCAAAGACGTGCTGTTCTATCATGAGAAGCAGTGGCAAAATAGAATCCAAATGGACCAAAATCAACATCCCAAACAGGACTGTTGTGTCCCTTATAGATTACTAAATTCGAAAATGTCTGTGTGCTCCATAATCTGGCTGTCTTGTCTTCTGAACAAGACACCAAGTATTTGTTGTCTGGACTAAAACTAAGGCCATATACAGGTCCACCATGACCCACTAGTTTTTTGTATTCTGATCCATGGCGTTCCTTTTGACGGTTTAGGTCATGGTCTAACCAGATGGGGTCAGTCTACAGTTATCAAGTCCTCTCTTTACTTACAGTCATTCACATGAGCAGGGTTAATTGTGTTTCGAAGTGATCTTAGTTTTTCTCCTTTTAGACTCCATATCTTGATAAACGATTCAGAGAATCCACCAGCAATCAAAGTAGCATCTTGTGTAGTAGTGACACAGTTCAGACTATAGGCTATTAGTCTATGTGTGTGTATATGTAAATATATATATATATATATATATATATATACCTGTCATGTGTATTATGAAAAGTATAACAGCATATACTAGGTAAGGAAGTCTCATTTAATGGCATACGATAATTCATGTCTTTCAATGAATCCAGTTCTGCCTGAATATCTGTTCCCCTACTTAAACCAAGCGTCAATTTCGAAAATACACCCGTAGTTTACTTACTAAGGAGGTAATGGGATATCACCAAAGGCTGGACCATCCACTGTATTCTCTTGGATTCTCTTTCTAAAGGCTTCTAATGTTGGATTCTCTTGTACTGCTGCTTCTTCTTCTTCTTTTTGGACTGGTTGACTTTCTTGAATGGCTTGTTCTATCTCATCTCGAAACGATTGATCCAGTTGATTCATACCGAGTTGAACAGGTTGTTGATTGAATGCTTCTAATTGTTGACTTTGGTGTCCAATAATACCAATCACATCATCCATCTCTAACCCGCCTGCGGATTTCAATAATTTACCATGGACCACTAACATACAATGAGCACATACACACACTATCTCTTCTACTCACCTTGAATATTCAAGTATTGATTCACGATACGCAACAGCAACATGAATTTGTTGTCTTGCAAGTAATTCAGAAACAGTTCAAAAGGTACACCCGACATGCGTAGATTGTATTTGTTGTCTCTGTACATGCGTGCTAGTTCATTCTCGCGGATATGATGGGGTTCAGTGACTGTCTCAAGCGTATTTAAGTCAATTGTGTGTAATTCAACATGGTCTCGTTTATAAGTATTGAAAAAGGGTTTTGCTATAGGATGTCAGTCTTGTATTACCACTATTTTGTTACCTTTGTCAGTGAGATGTTTGCCAACAAGATCAAGGTAAGAATGAACAAAGATAGGATACAATACAGATCGTAATTCAGGCTATCATGTTAAAAAAAAAAAAGAAGAAATGAAAAAGTAGATGTATACCTTGTACCAATCCAATGAATTCTCTATCCATTCTCTTAGACTTTTATAACTTAAATCATACGCGTCGATATCACTCTTGACAGGTGCTTGGTGGTCTGTCATCTCATTATTATCTACACTGACTTTTTCTCCTTTGGCTTCACGTAAAAAGATAGCCTCTGTTGTTTTATAGCCTTTCTTTTGAAGGTAAGACGCGACCATGTTATCAATATCAGTAGCAGAATGAGATACTGCTGCTGCTACTTGTTGTGACTCTGATACGGGTGGTGTGTTGGACATAAAGAAGAAAAGGAAAGAAAGAAAAAAAAAGTCGTGTGACGTGTCTTGAAATGGATCATTGGAAAAGATAAAAAAAAAAAAAAAAGGGGAGAGAGGCTTTTATTGATGGTATCAAACGAGTTATTTCTATTGACCTATATATAACCTATGATGATGAGTATATCTTGATCCTATGTAATCTCTCTTGACAAGTCATCCAGCTGTAATGCATACATAGATGAACCGGACTGGACCCGAAAGTAATGATGAGCGGAGTTTGACTGAAAAAAAAAAAAAAGGAATGAGCTATGTGTAAAGACAATGTTAGAGGCGGGTGCATGAAAGAAGTGTGTAGTCATGAAAGTAATCCCATACAAGTGAATCTTTCTCTCTCTCTCGTTTTTTCACGAAAATGGTATGTGGATGGATGGATGGATAGATGGATGGATGAAACTGATTGTTTGATAGCCTACCAGACTTCACCACAACAGAAAGAAGCGTGGACATGTCTCTGCCGGTCACGGTCGTATCGGTAAGCACAGAAAGCATCCTGGTGGTCGTGGTCTTGCTGGTGGTCAACACCACCACCGTATCAACATGGATAAGTACCATCCTGGTTACTTTGGTAAGGTCGGTATGCGTCACTTCCACTTGAAGAAGAACCCTAACTGGCGTCCTGTTGTCAACCTTGACAAGATCTGGACTCTTGCTGGTGAAGGTGTCCGTGAAAAGTACAAGAACACTGAAAAGGTGCCTGTCATTGATGCTCTTCAAAACGTAAGTTACATTCGCTTGATCAAATGGATTTCTGACAGTGTTTTATAATAGGGTTATGCTAAGGTTCTTGCCAAGGGTACCATCTCTCAACCTGTCATTGTCCGTACTCGTTTCGTCTCCAGTCTTGCTGAAAAGAAGATCAAAGCTGCTGGTGGTGTTGTTGAACTCATTGCTTAATAAACGAATGCTTATTTACAGACAATGTTTATTATGATTATTATTTTAAGAATTTACAAATAGGCAGTTTATAGTTATCCAAGACCCAATACTTTTGACGAACACCATCCCAAACACCTTGTTCAGCCCATGTATCAATTGGCATGGTCACATAGTCTGTACTCAAGCCTAATTCACGTAAATCAATCTCGGATACTTGACAATAGATGTCTTGAAAGAATTGATTGGTAGCACCAAGACCATTAAACCAGGTATAAATACCATCTTCATGCATCATATTGGGTACACATTCATGAAATGTGTGTAAATCATCATAGAATTCTAAATAAATAAATATATGTATATATATGGGTTATTATTAATGATGCTGTATAGATACTCAACCTTACCTCCATAGGTATCAAAAAAGATACCGTCAAATAAGATGTCTAATTGAGGTACCATGTCTTGCCAACGACCAAACAGGATCTTCACACCAGGCTTCTTATCCCAGCCCAAACTTAACATATGAGCATATACATCAGGATGTGCTTCAATAATATAATGGTTCTTGGGCTTGTATTTCTGAAGTTCAGTATCAATCAGACCAAGTCCAAATCCAACATTGATCACATTCAGTCCTTCTTTAGGACACATCACTTTTGCATGCTCTACCATCAATGGACCTTCCCAGCCCATCATGACAGCATCGTTATTTTCATCCATGAGCTTATTATCATCATAATGAAGTTTTTGTTGAAGGTAGACTTCATTCGCAATGACATGTTCATCATCGTCATCACCAAATGCTTTTTTCATGGCACGAATCAAGAGTTCAGTGCGCACACCTTCATCCACTAATCGATCATAGACTTCTGTATGCTTGTTCTTGAGTGCTAATTCACCTGCTGTGACTTCTTGTTTATCTGTTAGGTTGTAAGGATGCTTTTCAGACAAGAGCCAGTTGACAATATCCAAATGACCATGTTCTGCTGCATAATGAAGTGGTGTACGACCCATATCGTCTGTGAAACAAATGTCGGCTTCTTGATCATTCACTAAGGATTTGACTTTTTCCTAATAGATAAATAAGTATGGATAGACACATATCCAAGTTTACCATATCATGATCAATCACAGCTTGAAGAAGAGCACGACCAAGTGCTAAATCCTGTTCGGAATATCCCTCTTCTTCTTCTATAACGGGTTCTTCTTCTTGTTGCTCAACAGGATTGTCAAGCTTTTGTTTCTTGGCTTCTTGTTGGTCCATAATATAGAAGAAAAAAAAGGGAAAAGGTAAAAAAAAAAAAAAATTTATAGGTGACTTTGTTTATGTGTGTTGCACAGAAAGTCTATTATGCTTCTTCTGTGCAATAAAGGATATACTGTTCAAGAAAAAGTTGGTGCTGCTTCACACTACATTATTGTGGCAGTACATACTTGTTGTCTGCTGATTCATTCAAGGGAATGGACCCAAGTGTAGAGCGAACGAGGCAAGGTCATGCATACATGAGTTGGATACCCACATTTTGACAGTAGATTTTGAAAAAAAATAATTATTAAATAAAACACTTGTTTCAACTTGCTCAAAACACCCTTTTTTTCTGAATCTTGATGTGCTAACAAAAGCTGTAGATATTCTTCAAATGATGTAAAAATAGAATATACTTTATGAATAAGACTTTGAGATAAAAGAAGATCAAGTTAGATGACCATAAAGTGCCATGGTTGTCGCAAAATCATACAAGAAGAAATTTAAGTTTATTAAACACAACCTTGTACACTTTATTTACACCTCTAAATATACCAATGTCTTTATTTTTCGAGGAGTAAGGCTCGAAAAAAAAAAAAAAAGTTATTTGCGGACTCTGAACTGCGTTTTCCTGAATGAAACCCCTTTCAATATTTGGCTAATTTTCTCCATGCCTTAAAAAACGGCTTTCAAGGTGCTATATCCGTTAGCATAATACAGGTTACATATGCTACGGGTTCCTAGTAACAATAGAAGTCATTAAGCCCTACTATCTTTATTACAAGGAGTATGCTCATTAATATCTTTATTGCCTCCAAGCTCAACTAAATAACCTCAAACTTTGGGCTCTCAAATACTAACCTCGATGTAACCTATGCCAATGCACCTTGTTGTTGCGTTCAACAGAAAACGCAAGACAAGACTTGAGTATAGGGATCATATTAGTATCTCATCATCATGCATATTTCTTTCTTTGTATTACGTTTAACCAAGAAATCCATATTCTTTATCATACTAGACTCGCTCTTGTGCTACAGCAAAATGGAAGGAAGGATAGACATGTTGTTCAGGAAAGGAAAAAACATACTCCTTATGGTACGAAAATGAATTATCTTGGTTCATTTAATATACATATCCAAGAAAAAATAGGGTCTCTTTTTATTTACTTATTTACTTATATATTATGGTTTCCTTAATAACAGCAACATGTTCCAGAAACTTGCATAAGACTCCCTTTTATTATTAGTATTATTATTATTAGTATTATTATTATTTTTATTGTTTTTTAATGAGTTCATGCAAAAGTGGGTGAATCACAGGTAATTTGACTGTACTGCCTGATTGTCGCTTGGATTCTACAGCTTCCATTCGTTGTTTAAACTGGTAATAAAGGATTTCGGCTCTTTGTAATGTTTCTTGTAAATCAATCGTCATGGATAGATCATTTGTATATTTAAGTATTTCATCAAAGTTTTTCAAGTACTCCATCATCACGTCTCGATGCTACTTGTATGAATACGTTTCCTTATCTATATTTCTTTCTTTTACCTGGTCCAAAATAGACAATGCAACAAAAAGATGAAATTTATCTGTCAAGTAATCTGTCCATAACACCTCCCATAAAACCAACATGTCTTTCCAAGTAAATTCACGCTTGAACCAAACCAATAGCCATCGAAAACAGAAAAAGAAGTTACCACTGTCTGTACGTTCAAAATGCTTATATAAAGAAGGATCCATGAATTGTAACAAGAGGTCCATGGTCAATAACTGTTGATGCATGCCTGATTGATCTGTATAGAAATTGGACTTCTATCCATGTCATGAATTATTCTATCCTATTGAATTTACATACCATACGCTCCATAAAGCCAACAAAGGCCCAAAAGGCAAGTGCTTCGTCTTCAATCACAGCATATAAAGGCGACAATAAATCAGACATACCTTGAACATATCCTAATTCTGTATTGAATACATTATAAGTGCATAAAATATGCTTGAGTGTTTCCAGGTGATGGTTGGAGCCAGACTGCATATTGGGAGTATCCAAGTCTTGATTCATATAAATATCGACAGTACGATCTGTACGATGCACATCTTTATCTATTCTATGCTTTTGGTCTTGCCATTCTGATGTCTCTCTGAGGGAAGCATTGTTGAACCACTGATGCTTTAGATCCAGATAGTGTTTACTATCGACATGGTCAGAACGAATTCCATATCTCTTTTCTCCTCACCTTTTTTCTTGATCAATACGTTGACGCTCTTGTGTATCAGAGTCCCACGCATAGACACCTGTCAAAAACAACCAAGCCTGTTTTCGAATACGCATATCCAAACCTCCAGAAAAGATATGCTTCTTGACTATCTCAAGATCTACCAAGAGTCGACCCTTTTGATCAAAATAAGAATGCCATTCTGCACTTGTTACTGGTGTTGTCCTTGTATGGGTAGGGATAGAGACATCATTTTCAGACTGAGTAAGGGCATGAATACCATACAAATTACCTGTAGACTTACATTGAGTATTTCAAAAACACCTAATGCAGTATCTTCTTCCCATCCATCATGTCCCCATACACCAACATGACGATACTTTTGATCTTTGGGTACTGTATGACTTGATTGAGCAGCTAAACCAGCCGCCCATTTGGCTAAAAAGATACGTGCTGAATCATAATCGTCCACTGTTTGTTTGACTGTTTCGTTCTGGTGACACATCTCTTGAACATGGGTAGGGAACAAAGGAACTAAAGGACGTGTAGCTGGTTTACTTAACAAGTTGACTGCAGTGTCTCTTGAAAACTTGGTGACTCGTGACAACTTTTCTAAAATGTTCCAACGTGCTTCTTTTAATGTCTAAGGAGAGGATACTATGAGCGATAAAGTGTAAAGAGAAAGGATTACTTGCAGCAACAAAAGGATCCATTTGAGTTGCTGCGAATAAAGCAGGTGATGTATTGCCATGACCCACAAGATATAAATAGTCTGTCTCGGAGCTAGAGCAACTTAATTATCAAAAGAGAGAACAGTGTTGACTTACGCGTGTACAGGCACAAGTTGACCTAATCGATCGATAAACTCATCCCCTCCCCAACGTACTTGCTGTGTATTGCCTACAAATTTACCACCCTGCGTGTTCTTTTGAAGCATAGTACTCTTGCTTTCATCATCATGAAACCAAAAGGGACCAGCACTCGGTCCCTCTTTAAAGTTGATTACAATATGGCCATACCATCGAGAAAAAGAAGGTGCTTGAACAAGTAGAGAATGAATCGTGTCTACAGGAGCAGATAGAGCATACAATGTATGTTCTTCTGGTAAAACAATAGAAGCTAGAGATATAGCATTAAGCATGAAAATCAACTCAGTCAGGACTCACATTGAATTTCATTCTTATCGTCTGGATGAATATCCACTTGAACAAAGGCCTCTTTGTCTTTGGAGGGAATGACTGTCTCAGGTGTCCAAGCAACTAGGTATTGATGCTCTGACTAAAAGAAAAGAAAAAAAAAAAAGAGAGAGATATCAGCCCTATTACCTTATATCTTTACTTACGTTCTCAACAATAGATAAATAACCTGCAATAAAACCAGCAGGGTTTTGAGAAGGGTGAATATATACTTTGGATTTTGAATATAATAGTTTAACAGCTTCTTTCTTGTTTCCTGTTTTATAAGCAATACGAGGATCTTGAATGATCTATTGTCTTTGGTCAATCTAGAGCCAGACAAGTCAACTTACATCAAACGTGTCTTCCATGACTTGTGTGAAAAAAAAAAAAAAAAAAAAAAAGTGAAAAAGGGCTTCCCTTATTTAGAATCTCAACACAAATTTTGTCAGTGCACAGTGTAACTCTTAAAGAAGGAAATAATTCAGCATGAATGAATAAGGGAAAGAGAAATCTCAGTGCGCATGAATTCGAATTGCATAAATCTATTTTTATTAGAATGGTAATTGTCATTTATAAATCTCCTTTTCTAATTATAGGATTATCATTGTTATACATAGGAGCAAACAGAAGTTTCCCCTCTTACAAATTTGATTGTTATTAAGAACAGAGAAAGAGAAAGAGAGGAGGATTGTATAAGGGGGAATTCTTATTTCGATCGATTATAGAGAATGCTGATCTACACAATAGATGTTGTCATCTTGTTAGATTCTTTACTACAATGTTTGTGTTAGGAGCAACATTCCTATATAATCAATGCTGTCTCCTATCTTCAGGAAACAGTGTTTAATATTAATACAATTTCAACCCCCTTTCTTTTATTTTGCATATAAATAGTCGGGTTATTTTGTTTTTCTTTCTACTTCTTTTTTCTGTGTTTCTTTTTATTCTATTTTAATATGGCATACCAACATCAAATCAGTTACATTAATAACCCTGTCAAAGAGCCACCAACAACGACTGCATCTGCTTATTTATCACAATACCAATTCCATCCTGCTTTCCTTGCAAACTATATCATTGGCGAAGAATTAGGATCAGGAGGATACGGCTTTGTTGTGTCTGCTACTGAAAAGAGAACTGGGATTGAGAGAGCAGTCAAGTTCATCTTTCGCAACAAGATCCCTCGCCATAGTTGGGTCAAAGACAGAGAACTCGGCCCTGTGCCTATGGAGATCTATGTACTTAAAAATGTACATCATCCTAATGTGATTGGTTATGTGGACTCATACCAAGACAATCAATTCTGCTATCTGGTGATGGAATTACATGGTACTCAATGGTCACAAACATCCAGCTTCTTCAACAACGACATCCCACAATCACCTGCTTTATCTGAGGACTCATTTGATAGCAGTTCAACCAGTTCTTATTGTTCTATTGACTCACCTGTGGACGAATACCCTTCTTTCTTTGATAAACCACAAACAATCAAAAGAAGAACTTCTTGTGACCTATTTGAATGCATTGAGCGCCATAATTACTTTGAAGAACCCATTGCTAAAATGATTTTCCGTCAGATTGTATCCTGTGTAGCTCATTTGGATTTGATGGGCATCTGTCACCGTGATATCAAGGATGAGAACATTGTGATTGATGATCAATTTCAGGTAAAATATTTTTAGCCAGTTGTTGAATGGTATACTCATTAATAGAATAGGTTAAAATGATTGATTTTGGTTCTGCTGTCTTATTACCTCGTCATTTTGGTGATAACAAGACTTATCTTTTCAACCAATTCTACGGCACAGTCAGCTTTGCATCACCTGAGATTTTGATGGGTAGATCTTATCGAGCTGAACCTGCAGAAATCTGGTCTTTGGGTGTTTTGTTGTATACCATCTTGTTTGGTGAAGTTCCTTTCCATGATTCGAATATGGCAATTGCTGGTCAATTTGTGCATCCCAAAATCAAGGTATCTCACAGCTGCTATCACCTTATCTCAAGCATGTTGAATCGTTCTCCCGAAAAAAGACCCACCATTCATCAGGTATTAGCACACCCTTGGTTTTCCGAGTTTTAATTATTGAATTCTTTATTGTTTGGGCTCCCTTTTTTTTTTTTATTATTTATACATTTTTCCCTAACTAATTTATATACCTCTTTTTATATCTTCTACATTTTTACTGAACCAATCTATATACAACCACATCAATTTTTTATTTACACAAAATTACTTGCATGATTCACTTTTTCTTATACACTCTATAATTCTAAGCACACAAAAAAAACACACACACACACACAAAATTACTTTCTATTTTCATTTTTATAACTGAAAATAATTATGCCCTTTCTCCTCTTTTTTCTCTTTTTATGAACCACATCCATACACTTTATTTTTTAATTTCAATTTTTGTACATAAATCATTCATATTTTTGTTTGCTAATATCCAAATAAAAACAAAAAAAAATTCATTTTACATATATATAAAAACAGAGAATGCAGAATCAGGGATTTCATAGAACAATCAACTTTTTCTTTCTCCTGTTTTTCTTTTATGCAAACCTAAACTATCGAGTTGCATATTTTAAATAGTTTGCACAGACTTAATAAAGTCACAGATCAAATGCAAAGATGTGATATAGGAAGGTAAATCAGGATAGTCATCGACTAAATAACCATGAATGACACCCATCATACGTATGCCTACTGTATCTACACCTGCAGTCAAGAGTTGAGCAGCATACGCTTCACCTTCATCACGAAGAATATCTGCCTCACATGTCAATATCAGTGCAGTAGGTAAGCCTTTTAATTGATCTGCAGTGGCCAATAAAGGTGCAGCATAGGGTGTGGTCACAGGCTGTGGAAAATAAAACTTGTGTAGCAAATCAAGGTGATGCTTGCCTAAGCCATAAGCACCATCACTAAATAATGCATGGGATGGATACATGCCCACTTGAGGACTTAGGACAGGGTACAATAAGACTTGTGCCTGAATGGCATGTGGTAAACCTCGATCCTTTGCCATGACTAAATAATAAGTCATTGACTTTGTATTGTTTATGCTTACTTGGTAAGGCAGCAGCCATATTACCACCTGCAGAATCACCTGTAACCACCAATCGATCAGAGTTTAAATGAATCGAACGCCCATATTGAAGAATCCAACTAACAACTGAGAAACATTCTTCAAGGGCTATAGGAAACTTGACTTCTGGACTCAATGAATATTCCACAAACACAACAGCTGAGTGAGATGTGATACACAACTAAACCAAACATTCAATGGTGCACTTTCATGTCAAGTCTACTTACATCAATCGCCAGTTTAGAATACGAGTTTGTATTACCCATTAACCATCCACCGCCTACCCTAATTGTTAAAACACATGACATAGTTTGCTTTGTATACCATGGATTAAAAGAGTCACAGGTAACACTTGTTCTTCTGTGCCTAGGGGTCTAAAAATAGTGGTATTCATCTTATCCATCTGTTGTTTAGAGCGCAAAACATCTTTTAATTTAGTCTTGACAAAGGGCTTATCATTTTGAGCACGTAAACCAATAATAAACTTGCGTTGTTCCTCAAGGGATTTAGTGACATTCTTTTCAAATAATGGATAGATATACTCTTTGCTATATGAGCAAGCTTCTTGATAAACAGGATGAATACGAGGTCTTTCTGATAAAGGAGGCATGATGAGAAAAAAGACAAAAAAAAAGGGCTTTGTTTATCAACTTTATGAAACAAAAAGCTTCTTGTACAACTACACTTGTTTATACAATAGTTTATTAGTCGTTTGATCTGGGCATAACGAAACCACCTATTTTAGAATGCAATCGATGGAATGGACTATCTCCATGTTCATTGTTTCCTAAATGGAAATGATCATGACTTCCATTATTACCAAAGAAATGCTGTTGTTGTGGTTGTTGTTGAGATAAATCATTCAGAATTTGCCGCTTTTTTTGATGAGATAAATGATATCCTGCTTGACCAAACAATAACTTGGGCACGTCCACTAGATAACCCATAGTTCCCTTCACGCCCACTTCCTTTTCTGCCTGAATCCAGAAATTGATTTTGCCTGTCTGTTCATCATAATAACCAGCACAATAATTTCGCATACCCATCAGCTTTTTGTTCTGTCGATTGTTTCCGTTAGGTGACTTCTTAAACAAGTTGTACATGCGTTCTTCTGTATTGCCATTGAAGGTGACATAGCTCGAATTTTGGTTCAGAACAGTCAAGAGCGCTTGAGGAGGAGGTACATTGACAATAGCACTCGAGATGATCTGGACCATAAAGAACGGATCGCCTTCTTCTTTTTCCTTCATGTCTTTGGAATACATTTTACCTGCACCACAGCAGTGTACATCGCCACCTAGGAATGAAACACGTACTGAGTGTTCACGTGCGTATTGCTGCAGACGCTCAATAAAATTCTTGCGCTCTACTTCATGGTTTCCTGCTGTCCAGTGGTCGTTCATGTCATCCAGCAGTTCAGGATCACCGTTCCAGACGTTGAGTTGACCACTGATTATGTCGCCAAGAGCACCTGTCTTGCCTGCAATGGTGGCTAAGTTAAAACCAGCGGCACCATCCATCAAATTTTCAAACAATGTCAAACGAGGATAGATCAATGGGACACCTGTTAGAATAAACAAGTGCTTGATCGTAGGTGGCATCTCTGTCTGCAAATGAGCAAACAGACTATCATAAGTAGATCCTTTACAAATATCGTGTTTGGTACGTTCACCACGACAATCCAAAGCAACAAAACCAATGTCTGGTCCAAGAGTCGAAATAATAGAATTACAAGTTTCAAGGGTACCTCTAAATAAACCATGTTGAGGAGCTAATTCAACTGTTGTATGATGCTGGAACAAGTAATAAAATCTAGAAGCATTTGCAAACAAGACTAACATGATGTTAATAAGCCTTTTTTTTGTTTTGTTTTTTTTACTTTACCTTGGAAACATTCAGCTCGTTGCATATCAGCAGGATAAGAACCATAACCATCAATGATGTCCTATAAAAATGAGTAAAAGACAGAGAAACAGATAATTGACTTACATGATCATCCCACATATTCATAGAAGGAATTGTAGCAAAAGCCTTTGCCACCACTGGGTTTTCCTTGAACCTGAGAAATATATATATATAAGAAATGACATAACAATCGAGTTGAACACAAACCCGAAATTCTTGCAATAGTTCCAGAAAAAAAAATCTTCAAACCCATCTTTCATTGAATCAGACAACTTCATGGCCAAGCGCTTAGCAGGATCCTTTTCATTCACCCAAGGCTTCATGAACTCTTCTTTAATAAGACGATCTTGATACAATTGATCGCCACCGCCCAACAAGACATGGAAAGGCATGATTTCATGACGATCCAGTACATCTTGCCATAATGGAGCTGTCTTTTCACCAAACTTATCCTTGACTTCTTGAGGAATATCAGAAAATCCATTGCAACTATAGAACATGAAACGCATGGATTCATAAAACGAAGGCAAATGCATTTGGAAAGAGCGCTCTGCCCAGTTATTCAAGCTAGTTTTGTAAGTAGCAATTTGAGGACCGTCAATCAGCAATAGACGGACTTCATATCGCCAAAAATGATATTTGTGACGATACGTGTCGAGCTTTTCAGCTTGCAATTGATGAGTAGCAGTAACACGGTTTGAAATAGGATCTGTAAGCTGGATTTCAATAGGAGGAGGATGATGGTCATTTGAGACGACCAGGATCGAACCACGCCAGATACGTGTGTTATAGTTGATGTTGATATAGCGTAGTAAAGGGCCACATACCACTTCGCCAGGTTGGTTGTCCTGGTGATGGAGATGAGACTGGAAGTTATTCCAACGTTCACCAATATTTAGTTGACTGAAACTCTCGCTAAAGCCAGAAAAAGGGCCATGGGATTGTTGTTGTGGAGGAGACTGGCCGTAGCCTTGTGGAGGTGGAGGACAATTTTGCATTTATTTTAGGAAATGAATAAGAAAAAAAAAGGAAAGAGAGAAGGAGAGAAAAACAAGCTAGTTTTTTTTTTTGTGTACTGTGCAACCACAATCCATTAACGAGCAAGATTCTCTCGGTAATTTTTCACTTCTAATTTACTAAAAAAAAAAAAGCCTTGCACTATCATTTGAGCCTCATCACGTATTCATCATCGTGGCTGAGGCCTGATGACCTCATAAGGTTACATATCCTATTAAGTTACAGTGTTTCCAAGTAATGTCGCAAACGTTGAAAAATTATAGCGCAAAATATACAAAATGTGACATCTTGACGCGACAACAATTTCTGGATGATACAAAATTTGATTCCACTTGAAACAAAAAACAATTTGATATATATAAAAAAAAGGCTTTATTTAAAATAGAATAAGAGAACAAGTGAATTGACCTATAATAGAAAAGAGTTAGATCTTGTATATAAGACATAGAAACAAATGTCAAGATTGAGAGAAATGAGTCATATAGGAGCGAAAGAACTCTTGAGTCAACACTCATGGGGTAGTAAGTCCCATGTCTGTTGAACTATGCCATAGAAGCTGTCTAATCATTCTTATCTCTCTTTTTTCTTGACATAGAAATACGCATTTTACAAGAAGAGAGCTTCTTGATCATACGTATATATAAAAAGAAAACTGTATATTTACCCTTTTTAACTATTATAAAGTAAAGAGAGAAGAAATGGAATTGAAAAAGGACACATTACACGTTTTTATATCTTTGACAAGAAAAAAAAAATTTATTCAAGTCAATCATAGTCACAGTGTTACTGGTTTTTCTTGAAAGGTTTGTACTCAGCTTCCAGAAATAGATTTCATTGATGATGTGAAAGGAACAGAATTTCTTCCAGAACGATTAATACTCGTATTGTGGATTTATTTCAAATTTGGTAAATACAATATGGAGAAGGGGTATGGATTATGCATTTTTTGTTATAAGGAGTTGCTTGAGAGAAAAAAAAAAGATTTTAAATGACTGTACTCCCCCCCTCCTTCTAAAAATCATCAAAGGATTTTAGTTAAGGGCCATTATGGTAATAAAAAAGTGTGTTCATAGAAAGAGGTCAACAAAATAAAATGTCTTCGCCATTAAGGCCGAGATATCAAAAATACTTTTTGCCTATGACATTTTCTTTGTTACTTTCTGAGAAGCTAGACAAATTAATGAGCGAGATGATTGGAAGAAAACCCATAATTTGAAAAAAAAAAACAACTTGGTTGGTTTAATTTCATACACCTCCTTTAGAGTATTAAATAAAGATATAGGCTTATTTATTGCTCGATATTATTATAATGAGGAGAAGCAAATTCATATATTGAGATTGCATCAAGCTTGCTGTAGCTCTCCCTTGTTGTGATGTGGTAAGTTTCCCAACTCCTGTAGAACAATCAAGTATTACTGTTGATTCTCTTGGCTCAATTCATGCACGCATGTATATGTTGATTCCATTACAAGTAAGGACCAAAAACTTGATGTAGTTGCGGCGGGAGAAAGATCAAGTGATTTTGATAAAGCATGCTTGATGTTGAAAAGAGAAATATCGAGCTCGCTTTTGTTCTTTAAAATACTCCTTCGTCTTGTGAAACATACTTAACTAAAGATGCGTAAAATAAACTTTAGCTCATTACTGTCTTTGTTCACAATATTATTGAGAAGCAAGATATAATCCGATTTTACGGTTTCCTCTAGTTTAGTCTACTAATATCTTGAATCCTTGGTTTCAATACACCTTCTATAAAAGATATGATTGGTCTTGTGCGTTTTTAGAAAATGATTGTTAACAAGACTTTTATGTGCTTTAGCAGACAAAAATTTTTCAATGATATGTGATAATAGTCTAGCTCTTATCAAAAGTGTTTGTTTTGAAACGCTTTATACGAATTGGAAAAAAATTAACATTTGGACTTTGAAGCTATTTTATGTTCATGGTAGTTGAGCCCTAATTGTCCTGCATTAATTTCCTTATGTAAACAAAAACTTTTATAATCAACCGACCTTTTCGTCATCATCATCATTATTTCTCTCTTTTTTGCGTTAGCAGAAAAAGGGTAATTTTAACAAACAAACACCTACTTAAGATTTATAATACGCAGATCAAACAATAACCTTATTTATTTCTTTGTTACAACCGATGGTTTAAACATGAAACATTCAAACTCTTTTTTTATTGTAAAGTTCAGAAGACAAAGAAAAATAAGATTATATACAAAATAAATGACGATAGATAAAAAAAAAAAGAAAACGAATGAATGAATGGTACAAAAAGCAAATTAGAAGATCCACTTTTTAGTCTTGTTAGCCTTGCTAGCCTTGCCAGCCTTTTTATTGAGATCTTGTTGTTGTTGCTTTTGAAATTCTTCAGTGACCGAAAAGTAATCTGATGAACAAGGAGTGAGTGAAATTTCAGATTTGCTGTCTTTTGAATCATCTTCAAGTGTGCTATCATCACTATCCACGTATTCAAAGTCTGGTAATGCTGCCGGCTTTTCTTGCTTGTGGTTCAAGCTAGAAGGCATTGAGAGATATTTTACAATTCCATAAGACGGAGCCTTTTTCTGTGGTGGCGAATAACTAGCATTCTATTTTTCAATGCATGAGTTAAGATATATTTGAAGGCATTCAATACTTACTGTTACAGTTCTCGATGAAGAAACACTATGGCTACTTTGTATTGAAGCCAAATCACTCTTTATAGGACCTACTTTTGCATTACTGTTGGCCATTCTCTTTTTATTCAATCCTATAAGAAAATAGATCAGATCACAAGCAAACATTTGGAAATTATGTCTTTACTCTTTTCTTGTGATGGTGAAAAGTCAATATTGAGTTTGTTCAACAATGAGCTGATAAGACTCATATCCGTTATATGATGCATTACCGCTTTTTTTGGAGGCTCATTATCATCATCTGCTATGTTTCGAATAATGACTGTTGTATGAGAAGGGACATCAATCACCACCACTTTCTTCAAAGAGTTCGATACGGACGGAATCACGGTTGGTCTCGAGCTTGTCTTGACATTAGGCAAACGCTGTTTTGTGTTCTTGTGTTTTCTATTTTTTAAATCAAGCAAACCAATCTCATCGTCTGTGCTTCCGTAATTGCTATTGCTCTTGTTGTTTTCTTTGGTATAAGAAAGCACGGGTTCGGAAACAGCTGGTTTTGCATTGAAATGATAAGGAGCTTCTTCGGCCGGAGTTGAATGAGAGAGCAATTTGTTGATCCATGCCTTTGTCTTGGAGGCATTAGGTGGCGGCATGCCCTTTGAATAATACTCTCTCGGCAGCTGTAAAGGAGCGGGTGGGGCGGGCAAAGGTGGAGAAGTGGACGACCACGACGGATATTGATAATGATCTACTAAATCACCTTTTTGAAGCTGATGATGATAGACAGGGACTTGTTGTCTGTTTCTATGATGATATTGGCTACTGTTGGTGTTACTACGTGGAAAAGGATTTTCCCAATGTTGTGGTCGATGTTTTCGCTGTCTCGTTGCTCGCATTAGATCTTCCAAGGCCTCGTCTTGACGGCTGATTGCCCTGGAATAATCACATGGCTGGTAATAGTTGTACATATACTCTAAATCGAATTGTGTATGTATATATATCTCTCTTTTTTTAAACTAGTTTAGAAAAAGGGGTGAAAAAGAGAAATTAAATTTATTTTACTTTAGCATCAGGTTACAACTATTAATAATTCGACCAAAACTCAAATTAGAAGAAATAAATAAATTTCCTACAAAACTTATTAATTATTACGGTTTAAATATCCAGCGAGTGGGCTCTTTTCTCTTCTTCTTGGTCTGTCACGGCTGCCAATCAGAGGAGACTTTATGGTTGGCTTGGTATCACTATCAGAAAAATGGGAATTTCGTCTGCCGTCATTCTGATTGCTTAGCATGTCTTGAAAGCTTAAATTGCGACCAATTTCTTCTTCATGATTGTTTACATCGTCCTCATTATTATGACGTTTATATCTCATCTGTGAAACTGTCGAATGATGCTTTTGTATTGAAACAACAAATTTAGTAAAAGAAAAGTGTAAATATTGTTTCTCTTTACCTGATGTAGTCCATTGCCTCGACTGTTTGTGACCATGGGAGACTCGTCTATAGCTGCCAGTGTTCGAAGTTTGGTTATTTGTTCCATCAGTGGTTCAAGTTCTCTAGCCAGTTTACTAGCGCCTTCTTGACGTGTTTTATGTATATCAGCATTGACTCGTTCATATTCTGATTTAAGAGACGCTAGTTTGGCTTGATATTGGTCCACTTGTCGTTCTAATTCTTTGCTCATTTGTCGCATGTCGCTCACTGCTTTCTCTAGTTGTTCTTTTTCACCTCCCAACTTGTCAATTTCTACCTTGAGTACTTGATTGGCACCTGACAGCTTTCCATACAATGCAATTTCTTTTTGCTGATCGTTGCCGTCCGACAATGTGGTTGATGCATGTCCTAAAGCTTGAAGCACTAGTCTCTCTAGCATTTCATACATCACACCAGTAAATTCGTGCAAGTCAGAGTGCATCTTTTCCATGGACTTTTCGAAATAGCTACGGGCACTGTCTTGATAGCGTTCCATTTTTTTCTCGATCAGTTGCTTCTCTTGATTGTTTTGTTCTTGAAGATTAAGGATTTCTTCCAATTGGGTCTTGGAAGCGCCTTTAACTGCTCGTCGAATGGTCTCTTCCATGCCGTTAGGATTGTCGCCATAGCGGTTCAAGATACGTAGCGATCTTTCCATAAAGCGTTCTGTATTCTTGACAAATTGGTATAATTGTGATAATTTATCATCTTCTGACAGATTGGCTATACTGTGGAATGACATGGTATCTTGTTGTGGCATAGGTATATCGTGAAGTAAAGAAAGGCGTTCTTCAGTAGAATTGAGGCGATCGACCACATCTTCCAGTTGTTGAGACAAAGCGGATAAATCAGGAATTGAGCTTTCTTGAATATCATTCGAGATCAATTGCAAGTAGTTTCCAATGATTTTGATGTTTTTACCTTGTTCTTCTTGACACTGTTTTTGGTTTTGAGTGATTTCGGCCATAACTTTGTCTAGTGTCTTGATAATGTCTTCGTGTAAACGGTTGATATTCGTAGGTACAGAAGGCAGAGTGCGGTTTTGTCGAAGGCTGTTTTCAATCTTTGTTAATGTTGAGGATTGAATCTCTCTTGATTCTTCCATCCATTCACTTAGTTGTTCAGTGACCACCTTGACAAGTCCAGATTCTCTGTCCATGGATGGCATTGAATCAGACGTTGGTGTGTTTGGCATGTTTTCACTACTGCTTGAACTGTTATTGTCTGAGAGTGAAGAAGCGAGACGAGTTTGATTGACTTGTACATTTTCAATCATTTCAATCAAGATATCAAACTTTTCAGAAAGTGAGGGTGTTTTCTTGACACTTAGTTCATCATCCTCTTGTTCTTCTTCGTCATCAGAAGAAACGCCTGTAACCTCTTGACGTAAACCAACAAAGTCCTTGCGCAACAATTCAATCATGTGCTTTTGGCTTGACTCCTTAAACTTGTTGTCTTCTTTTTCAGTCTCCAAAAACTTGACAATATCATGTTGTAGTTCATTCCAGCTCATTTTAGCATCATCCAGGCTATCACACAGTTTACCAACGCTCGATTTGATATCTTGAAGAGATCCTTCAGATGAAGAGGACTTGATTTGATCTTTTAAGACTTGAAGGTTAAATTTGACATCAGACATAGTTTCCTTGATAAGATCATGGTTATTTTCGTAGGAACTGTTTCTTGATTGGCTACCGAAATTTCTATATTCTGCTTGATGTTCTAGTTCGTCCACTCGACTTCGCCATTTACGTATCTCCATCTCTAAAGCATCCATCTTGGCCTGCTGTTTTTCGTCTACTACCTTGCTTTTCTCTAGTTCTGTGTATTTGTTTCTCCATTGAGTTGCTTCACGTTCAAAGACTTCACATTTCGTTTCAAGTGCTTGTCTTTGGCGATCCAGCTCTTCTTCTCTATCCTGGAGTTCTTGTTGCAAAAGACGTTCTTTCTTTATAAACTCGGCTTCTCTGTTTTGTAATTCTTGTTGGTAAAATTTGTCCTTCTTGGCTACTTCATCTTTCAGAGCCTGAATTTCTTGCTTCAGTTGTGAATTTTCATCATCCAGGTCTTCAGCGACACTTTGAAGATCACGGTTCATTTGTTCAGAGGTTTGAATACGAGACGTTAATTCGATTTGTGTAGCGATGGATACTTTGCCCATGATAGATGTTAAGGAATCAATCCAGTCTTTACGAGACAACATGTCATCTGTAGCAAGCATCACATCGTCTCTTTTGACTAGCATACGGAATTCCCATTTGATACCTTGCTTGTATTCTTGTGCGCGAGGTGATATTTCAAGTACTTCACTCATGTCATATGTATGAATATGATTTGTACACTAGTATTAAGTCAGTTCATGTCATGACAAAATGAAGTGGATGTTACCTTTACATCTTTATACAAATAAAGGCCACCAGGCCTTACTGCGTTTCCGTGTTTGGCAACTGCATACACAGGCTTCCATTGCTAAATAAAGCAATTAAGTACTCTTTAAAAGGAAATTCAAAACAAACGTACCATTAAACCATTCTTTCTGTACAACCAGCCTTCTTTGACAATCTACAGACACATTGTTGGATGTTGTCTCGATAAAGTTTTTGTTTTTTTTTACATACCTTAAATTCTTGAGAACCAGTAGGTGAGTTATGATAGAAAGTAGGTTGTTGTGCAGACATGATTGATCCACCAGATCCTATTGTGTTGTGAATAAAACAAAACAAAATAAATTAAAACCTTACCTCGATTAATACTAGGGGATTTAGCCCGCATATCTTGAATGATAACCATACGCTCTTCTTCTACATCATTTCTTTCATCTTCTATCTCAATACTATCATCAAACACAACATCTTGATTGTTGTCATTGTACTGTCTTTGCTGTTTGCCTGTTGATTTAGAAGGAATAGGCGAAACAGATCGATAATTTTGACTATTGGTGCTTAAATTACGTGAAATAGGTACTGAGGATATGTCTTGCTGCTGCTGTTGCATAAGCCACTTATGATGTTGTTGAAGTGAAGCAACAGACTGACTAGCCCCTGAAGATAATGGTCTTCTTCCATACGCATTATCGGGTACAGGACTTACAGTGCGTTTCATCATGTTTGTATAGTCAGTACTGCTAGAAGGTGAATTAGGTCTACTACGCCAATCAGGACCATTTGTTCGTACAGCAAGATTAGCTCGAGGTCTGTTATATTTGTCTTTATTGGAGGTATACATTATGTTAAGAAAGAGAAAAGTAAAGTTCATGCCATCACTTTTTTTTATAGGAGCGCTAGTTTCTATATATAGTAGAATAGTAACAACAACAACACATTGCTTTTTATAAAATTTTTAATTTCATTTCTTCAATTATGAATCAGTGGATAAAGAGTCTATTTCGACTGACACACAACAAACTAGACCATATTCCTTCCAACTATGATAAATTAACAAGGCAGCAACTGATAGCCAAGATAATAGCACTTGAAAAACAACAAAAGCATACGACACTTGAGATCAACAAGATCCGAAAAGAAAAGAAACCGTTTGATATTTCACACTATGGACAACGTCGTATCGCACTCAAAGTGGCCTATCTTGGCTGGGAATATTTTGGTTTCGCAAGCCAAAACGACCCACTTGTGTCTACAGTAGAAGACCAGTTGTTTAAAGCATTCGAAACCTGTCGGTTTATTGAAAACAGAGATGGTTGTAATTTTACCAGATGTGGCAGAACTGACAAGGGCGTAAGTGGGTTGGGTCAAGTTATCGCGCTGGATGTCCGTAGTTCGAACAAGAAAGGTGTAGCGCAAGAGCCCATGAGCTACATTGAGAGACTGAATCGAATTTTACCTCAAGATGTTCGTATTTTGGCATGGGCACCCGTCAATTCAACGTTTAATGCTCGATTCGACTGTCAATCTCGTACATATAAATACTTTTTTGAAAAAGGAGACCTGGATATTGACGCCATGCGTCAAGCAGCTAGCTACATGATTGGAAAACATGACTTTCGAAACTTTTGTCGCCTTGATCCCTCCAAAAACATTACAAATTACGAGCGCACGATTCTTTATCTTGATATTCGTCCTATCAGTCATGAACTATACGAAGTCGAATTAAAAGGTACTGCCTTTTTGTGGCATCAAGTAAGATGTATCATGGCTATTTTATTCTTGACCGGGAAGAAATTAGAATCGCCTCATGTAGTTAAAGACTTGCTGGATATAGAAAAGGTACCGGCAAAACCAAATTACGACATGGCAAGCGACTTGCCGCTGTTACTTTATGACTGCGAATTCAAAGATATAGACTGGAGATACGCTAATGAAGAACAAGAAGCAACAAAGAATTATTTGATACCCACACCTGTTAGAACACAGCGCCATTTTCGTGAGCTTTGGTCTTCATCTTTGATTAAAGCACAGTTATACAAGACTTGTCTGGAACAAGTGTCTAATGTTCCTTCAACAGAAAGCCAACAGTTTGTTATTCCGTTAGGAGCAGGCAAAGTCCTTCGAACAGCTCACTACAAGAAATTATTAGACCGCCCTCGGGCAGATTCAGATCAAGTGAAAAAAGAAAAGTATCGACTTAGACAATTACGTAAAGAGTTTATTGATATTAAAAACATTTAAGTTTGTTGTTGGTTTGTTAAAAAGGAGATGCTAAATGGATTTCTATCGTTGTTTTGACTCGACTCTTCTGGTGTTCTACTATCTGTCGATTCTTCTTTGACCTTTTCCAATTTTTTCCTCTTGAGCCAGAAATTACTTAATAGAACATGTGCGCCCCAGAATTCAGAGCACAGTTTGAGAGGCAAGAGATGTTGAGTTGCTTCCTCTAATTGCCTATAGGCTTCTAGCTTGACAGTTGGATCTACCCGACTCCATTTAAGTGTTGAATTAATATGATAAAGTTCTTTCAGATGCGAAATTACAGCTTTTGTCACCAGCACAGCTTCTTTAACCATAGCTTTGTAGTCTAAACCTGTTTCTGATTCTGCGCCTAGTGCTTTCTGTATCAAATCTATATAGAGACTACTTGTAAATTGAAGGCTGTGAATCTTTTTTTCTCCTTTGATTTTGTCGGAAAACAAGGTTGTTTCTTTTGGTGAGGGTCGAGGCATGATGCGATCTATAGGTTTGTACGCAGGGAAAGGCCCTGTTGATGCAGCTTGTAATTCTTGTTTTATGGTATCGGGTTTCTCTTTTTGGTGATTTCCTGCAAGCCGAGTCTTGATATCTTTTATTTCGTCTTTTAGAATGCTTGTGTCTTGAGTCACACGCTGAAGATCCTGGCTTAGTTGAAAAATGCCGCTTAATATTAACTCTAGTTTGTCTTCAATGTCTGTCATGAACAACTGTCTTTTGCGCTTATATCTGTGATAGTCCGTTTCTTTTGCATCCTAAGCCACTGTTAGTCAATTCAAGCAACATCAATTCAAACTACTACTTGTTCTTGCTCTTCTTCAATATGAATGAAATCTTCTATGTTCTCTATTGATTTTACATCTTCGTCCTGTTCTTGACTACTGATTTTATAAGTAAATGTGTTCTTTTCGTACAAGCATATACCTTGATCTTGATCTTGATCGTTTCATGGATTTCGTCATGCAAATGATATAGAATTCACAAGGCTCAGTTAAAGAAAGACGAAAGAAACCTCCTTTTTATAAGGAAGAAGAAAGAAGCAAATGGCATAATTATAGAATTTTCTTTGAAGGACAATAACTAATCTCAACTTGACATTTCGGTGGAAAGATTTATGAATGCCGCTAAAATGTGTAACATACGATGTTTCAAAAGTGTAGAATTTGACAGATTGTTTTAGTTTTTGGACCCTGTGATGTAATCTTTGTATCTTCTTCATTGTTTTATGATTTCTTTTTTTTTCTACATTCTCATTGCTAAAGAAGCTGACAGTATATTACTGGTGTTTATACTTTTTCTTTTCGGCAACAATTGCAATTGCTTCTTTACATAGAATAGCAGTTTTTTTTTTTTTTTTTTAGAACATGTTAAACCCTACCAATCCTAGCAATTTATTTAATGTTCCTGAAACATTTTCCTTTTCTTTTTTTTTTTTTTCAAAGCTCGTGATTATTTGTTGGCATTTATCCATTCCAGCGCTTGTTCAAACCCGAAGCGACCATGTTCAAAATCTTCTTGAGCCTTGAAGACTTCTTTCTGTGTATTCATCGCAAACATGCCATATTGAACCACAGGTTCGCAAAGAGGCTTACCTGCAACCATAATAAAACGTGCATCATCTGATAAGGATTTTACAGAAACATATGTGCCTCCGTTTTGACTTAGGACCAGCATCTGCCTTGTGCCATCTAGTGTTACAACATCGCCAAACTTGACTGACCCTTTCAGTGGATAGATGAAGCCATTGAAATCTGCAGGGATAGCTTGCTCCAATTGTTTGCCTTTCTCTTTGAGTTGAACATCTACAAAGATCATAGGTGTCCGAGTGAGGATTGGACTTGAAGCACCCTGAAAAGAACCTGCCAAGACATTGATATCAATACCCGGTTCGGGTGCAACATGCGTTAGTCTATGCTTTGAAATTTCTTGATATTGAGGATCCATCATTTTATGTCGGTGAGATAAATTGACCCATAACTGAAGTCCGTGTACTTTTTGGCTTGCTGCAAGTTCTGTATGCACAATGCCTTTACCTGCTGTCATCCATTGAAGATCACCAGGGCCTATTAGACCTTGATGTCCCTTAAAATCTCTATGTTGAATCTTGCCTTCCAACAGATAAGTAACTGTCTCAAAACCTCGGTGTGGATGAGGTGGAAATCCTCCTGGCTCTTCAATATAGAATTCGTCAAATAGCAAGAATGGATCTAAATTGCGCAAAGACCGAATCCCGATACTACGATAAACTTTTTTCTATTTAATCACAATCGAGAGGCATTTTGTTTACTTCTAGCTCCATTCCCCTCTATTTTTTCAGTTGGAAAAATATGTTGACTAATGTTTCTTGCAATACGAAAAGACATGGCAAAAAAAAAAAAAAAAAAAAAATGCTAAAATACAAAGTTTAACTTTGAATGATTGGATTTATAGGCGCTGAGTAATTTACATTGACCAATGGTCTATAATTTAAATAAGCATTATGTAAACATTTAGTACACTATTTCCAAAATCAATGTTGAATTTTATAATACAAATTATACATGAATTAACAACTTCAATTTTGGAAATACTGTATATCCCTTAGTAAATACACGGGTCAATCATTATTATTGGAAGCATTACTTTCCCAGTCAACAGGTACATGTTGGCCTTGTTAATGCTCATTCAACATACTAATGGCTTTATTCACACTTTCCTTAATTCTTTCTTCTCTTTCGGTGGTTTGCCAATTTTCTCCTGAATTTTAGGTGTCGATATGGTACTTGCAGTGCTGCTATCCGAATCAGAGTCATGTATAAATGAGTCATCTGGAGTCATGAAATTCAAATTATCTTCATGAATGACTTGGAGAATGGTTTCAATAGTGTCAATGTTCTTCACTATAGTTCTCTGTTGTTATTTTAGCATAAAAATGAGCCTTTTAAAAAGAAAAGCTATACAAGCTGTCTTTACCATTAATGATATGATTACTGATATGAAATCTGCAATAGCTCTAACACTTTTTTCTGAAGCAGACATGCTAACTTCTCTTAAAATTGTATGTACAATGGTGTTGTCGATGATTTTTGTAGTAGTGATTATTAACTTTAACTTGTTGAAGCAACATGAAGTTAATGAAAAGTGCTCTAATGCATTTGAGTATTGAAGTATTGATCTCCAATAAACTAACGATTTTTTTCCGTAGGTTTCTTGGTATCTTTGGTTGATTCTTTTCCTGTAGGCTTGTCTTCACAGATCAAGACATCATTGGTGCCAGTAACGGAAGTATTGCAGAAAATGAAGTCTAGCCTCACATTTGGCTCATCTTCCTTTATCAAACCTAACCCCTTTAGGGATTTTATTATCCTCGAGTGACATTCGGATCTAAAACAAATTATATACATATAATAATAATAATAAAATACCTTTTAGTCATGTATCCCTCTTTTGACGCGAATATGTAATCAAAGAGATCATCGTATACCATTATACGAATCCAATCCTCATTATGTTCATGATTTTCTAAAAGACCATCGTTATACAAATATCATCTAAAAAAAGTGAACGAAAGATTAATAAATGCTTACAACTTCTGCACAGCTTGCTTATATATGAAAGGGCTGAATCTTTGGTAAATGAATCGATATCTTTTACAACAGCATACAGACTCTCCTTGTTCCTGTATTGGGCAATCTTCTTTAAGAGAAAATGTTCTTCCTTTTTCAATAGATACGGTAGATTTGAGCCATAAGTCTTCTTCAAATCTTTGATGTCACTTGCGAACTTTTTTGGTATAAATACTTTTCTTGTCAAATCTAAAACGCCTTCAGTGCCACTAAATAAAAGTTTGTTAGTTTTGACTTAGTTAATTGATGTTATACTAGTACTACAATTCCGTCAGCTTTTTTTTTTAGCTGTTCTGCTCTACTAAGTACTTTAAACTCTTTCTTGTGTAAAGCTTTTCTTTTCTTCGGCCTACAATAATCATTTTTGAAACAAAAATGGCACACGTTTTGGCTGAGAACATGTCGCACAAAAAATTCCTCAATTACATTTTGAAAAAGCACATTTTGGGTATTAAGGATATAGTTGTGTTAATTCAAGTTGGAAAAGAATGTCAATTCAAATATTATCTCATTTTCTGAGGAAATAGAAAAGCTTTGTGTTTGATATCCCCAGAAATATGGTTGAAGAAATGCCCAGACAGAATAATCATAGATCTATACAACAGTTCAATGGTTTTGTTCCATTGCAATTTAATATTTCAGCTAATAAAAGCACCCCTTTTACTAATCGTTCATTTGATAGGCCAGTTAAAAAAAATTTCAGACATACTGGCTTGTGTTAGTCATCAATAGTCTGATTGGATAATATAAGCATAAAAGGTACATATAAATAAACTTTTTTCTGTCTCGATTTTTTCACTTTTCTTTTCTCATTGTCTTCTTACATTAATGAATTCTCTTCGTTCTGCTTTTACTAAAACCGCTCGTGTCAATCCTCGTGTTGCAGCCATTGCATCAGGATCTATCTTGGGCGCTTCTCGAGTTCGTCCTGCTACTATGATCCAACATCGTGGATACGCTTCTACTGATGCCCCTAAAAAGGGTGGATCTGGTGGCCTTTTATTCCTCAGTAAGTTTTTTTCTTTTTTCCATTTCGTGCTTGAAATGCTTATTATTGAGTAGCTTTGGCTTCTCTCGGCGGTGTTGCTGGTTATTATTACAACTCTGCTCAATCCATTCAAACACAAACTTTGACTAATGAAAAGGAAAACAAGAACATTGATTACCAACAAGTTTATAACGATATTGCAGAATTACTTGATGAGAACTCAGAGTAAGTCATTCAAACATTTTTCACAACTTATTCACGATTGGTATTAGCTATGATGACGGTTCTTATGGTCCTGTCCTTGTTCGTCTTGCCTGGCACGCTTCTGGTACTTATGATAAAGAAACAAAGACCGGTGGTAGTAATGGTGCAACCATGCGTATGTTACAAATGATTTCAGTGTGAATTACTAAAAAAAAAAATAGGTTTCAAGCCTGAGTCCTTGCATGCTGCCAACAACGGTTTAGATATTGCTCGTACCATTTTAGAAAAGATTCATGTCAAATACCCTGAGATTAGTTATGGTGATCTTTGGACATTGGCTGGTGTTTGTGCTATTCAAGAACTGGTACGCATTTGAAACTATTATGATAAATGCTCATCTATTGTTTTAGGGTGGTCCTACCATTTCTTGGAGACCTGGTCGTCAAGATGCTTTAGAAGACGCTAAGCCTTGTACTCCTGATGGCCGCCTTCCTGATGCTACTAAGAAGCAAGACCACATTCGTGATATTTTCTATAGAATGGTAAGTGTTACACAAAGTACGAGTGAATCTCGGATTCTCACACACACATACACACATAGGGTTTTGATGATCAAGAAATTGTTGCTTTGACTGGTGGCCATGCCCTTGGCCGTTGCCATCCTGAACGTAGCGGATTTGAAGGCCCTTGGCAAGAAGCTCCTACTGTTTTTTCAAACGAATATTACAAGGCTATTTCTACTCGTACTTGGGTCAAGAAGGAGTTGCCTCATGGTGGTTGGCAATGGGTTGATAAGAATAACACAGATGTTATGATGTTGCCTGCTGAAATTTCCATGTATAACGATAAGGAATTCAAGAAATATTTTGATCTCTATGCAAAGGACGAAGACAAGTTCTTCAAAGATTTCGCTGCAGCTTTCAAAAAGCTTGTGGAATTAGGTGTTCCTTTTAAGGGCAATGAAAAAGTGTATGAATTCAAGCGTACTACCGATTAAGAACACTAGAATCCTGTATATTTTATTTATTACTGTTTCAATGTACAATAAAAAGGCTACTTTCTTTATCTTGTGAATGTTTTTTGTAAAAAGGCTCTTGTCATCTCAGCTAAACTTTTTTGGCCTTCCTCGGTCTTCTTATTTCGATCTTTTGGTGCCAAGTTCATCATCATTGTGTTTGTGTTGTTGTTTGTCATACTGAAATTATTGGGCACCATGGCTTCGTTTGGCATCATGTTGAGTCTTAACATGGCTTCATACGCGCTCCATCTCTCTTGAGTAAATCGCCAAAAGCAGAAAGCAAAATGAACCTAAATTTAGGTAAATGTTTATCATCTGACCAATGCTTACATAAAGTGTGAATAAAATGACATATAAAACACAAGCGAATTTGACTTCATCTTCCCATAATCGAGTGCAATTATATAAATTAGAAGTAGGGCTTTTTGATGCAAATGTCAATTGGGTATCTTGATTGAATGTACTATTGTAAGGCATGTGCGTAAACAAATAATAAGTTGTATCCTGTCGAGATTGTCCAATACACCAGTCTTTGAATTGTTCTTTTTGAACACCAAACAGTACAATATTAGCAAAGAAATCCGATAAGAAAAAAATGACCATAATCCACGTCAATCGATGTGACCTTCTTAATTGCCATGGTCTTGCCTATCCTATTTTTCAAACTCTTTTTCATGAGTTTGCCTCTACTTACCAAAGAAAACGAATAGAGAGATATTAAAGCTGAGATAAAAAACAAAAGACAGATGACTCCTTGTATAATCAATGCCGCATTGTTCAGGTAAGAAAAGACCGCTATAATGCAAGATTTAATATTTAAAAAGTTAATTATGCATATGAGCTTACGACTTCTCTTTTGAAATGCGAGTACGCATGTATACATATTGATTACCTATAATGACTTGAATAAAAAACTTCTATAAATACTCAAATACTTTACGAGCCATATAAAACACACAAAAGGGCCACCATAAGACATATCAAGGAAGCCACATATTTGAAACCTTCGTCGAACTGGCAAAACAGTTTGATTTGGGTATATTTCTTGCATAAGACAAAAATAAGAAATAGAGAGAGAGAAAGAGAGAGAAAGAGAGAGAAAACAAATATACAAATAAGCTCATGTTGTAAACAAGGCAATTTCCTGATTTAGTCGAACGAAAAAACATATTAGTTTATTATTATTATACAGCAATAAATTATATACAACATAGAATTAGTGCTTTGTTGCTGGATCCTTCTTCTCTAATAAATCAGCAGTACTTGAGGAAGCTTCGTTTGTATTAGAGAATGGTGTAGTAATTGAATTTTCAACTGTCTCTTCATTCTTAGGTGTAGATGAGGATGTTTCTCTATCAATAAAAGGGTTTTTGGAGTTAAGTGGAGGAGAAGGGGGAGAAGAAGCAGGGAGAATAGGTGGTGGTATAATCGTAGAATGCTGTGAATGATTTGCTTCTCCTAAAGGCTGTTCTTGTGTATGAGAAAGACCAGGCGTCATATCAACTGCGACTGCCGAATTGTCTACATTTGCTTGTTGTTGTTGTTGTTGTTGCTCTCTTTCTCGACGAAGATCAACAGGCAAACAATCCCATTTACAAATAGGACACATGGTTGATTTTTGAGTAAGCCAGGGATCAATACATAGCACACAAAATCCATGACCACAAGGTAAGATTCGAACGTCATTTTTGCCGGGCGCAAAATCCTCTAAACAAATGGCGCAGTTGATATTCTTAATCAAGTCAACAGAATACTTGTCGATTGGCATACTATTAACAATATCCACAGGAAGAGGATCAAGTTGATTATTTCTAGGTTGCATAGGGAAGCCATTGTTGCCACTGTATCCATTGTAACCATTAGCAAGTTCATTTCGCATACGTCGAATCTTCCACCAGCGTATCACAATGACACCTAGCACACAAAATGAGCATCAGACACATAAGCACATGATAAAACTTACCTATCAGAAAGATGGCAGCAAGTGCAATGATGTAAGATAAATAACCTCGGCCTGTAGAGAAGAAGCCATCACCACCAGAATAGCCCCAACTCACTTCTTCCAAATAAGGCGTCAATAGCCAATATTGTCTCATGTCAGGGTTGCTTGCATTGTACATTTGGTTGATTCTTTGAACAAATTGATTGCCATATATATAAGGTACAAAATAAACAGTTGTTGTAGAAGGGCTGGAAGGGTCTAAATCATTATCAGTCATGTTCAAGACAGAACGAGCAACAGGCAATGCATCAGGGTAAATAGGAGGAGCTATGCTACCCGAGCCTGTAACAGCAGTTCTTTGTATATCAATACTATTGCCATGAGTATCATTATCGTAGATAAAGACAGCCGAAATGTTGATTGTGTTGGCTGTTGATAACTGGTTGACTGTCTTAACTTTCTCACTCCAGCTACAATTGCCTCGTTTCACCAGCGCTATTTTCTCTGCTCTTTGAATTGCTGCTGCTTGGATACTGTTGAAATTGATTTGCCGAAGTGTATCCATTGTCGTATTAGAGGAAGGACAGCTTTCTCCAAAATTGAAAATAATTCTCTGTTAAATATATAATTAGACATCTTAGAAAAAGATAAATTTAAGCATTGCATTACATCAGGTGCATTACGAGGGTTATTATCAACATAAATGCCTTGGAAATCTTGTGAAGTAGCCATGTATGAAGTAGTTTGTATTAGAGTTCCTATACTATTAGGATTCGAGATATTGATTGTAAAACTACGCTCCCAAAACACTGGGTTTTCTATGCCGGCGGCTTGTAGTAACGCACTCTGTAATATAAAAATCAATAGTAAGAGAAGCCTGTACATAATGTGAAAAAAGAGAGACACAAGAGAGAGAAAAGACAAAAAGAAAAAAAAATAGAAAGATAAATTAGAATCTCCGTCAGCAGAATGGTTTCAGAAGATGACGAATAATAGAATTGACTAATTTAGCTTGCTGTGCAATTGAACACAACGACTTATTCAACATTGTTATCAGATTGAAAGGTGTAAGCATGCCCTTCGATTCGGGTCTTAAATTGCAGAAAGCAAAAAGGGGCATGAATTATGTAAAATAATTCATGTCTTTTATTAGAGCATTCATAAATTAAAAATAGAGTGAGTACACACTATAGTTATTGTGTGTATTGAGGATAAATTAATTACTTATTTTATCTAGTATGTTGATTGAAATAGGTTTACGTGGAAGAATAAAAGAAAGAGAAAGAAAGAAAAAAATATTTGTCATGAGTTGATTAGTGTTCTTGTATGGGGATAAAGATCTAATTGGATATCTAATCTAGAGCACCCCAAAAATATAAAAAAAGATTGACATCCTCAACTCCGTGCATCCCGTGGCTTTTCCCGCTTTAATTTTATTGATAAATACATTGGGGCAAGATAAATGGCTTGCAAGTAAAATGCGCCCAAAAAAAAAAATCGGCCCATTTTGCACATCCCCATACTTTCTATTTTATGCGTGATAAAAGATAAGGCATTTTTAATGTATCGAACAAACCCTGAATATGATATACTCGTAGTAGCAGTGCTTTCATAACCAAAATCGATACATAAACACGTCTATTACAGCTTGTTGACTGACCATGGTCTTTTCTACTCGGGTTTAATTCTTTTTCTTTCGCTTTTTTTAAACCTATAAATCTATGATAATGACAATAAGCATATTAAATTGCCTTTTTGTCTTCCTGTGCAATTAGCTAAACAGAAATTGTCCATAAAAGCAAAAAAGAGAGGGCGAGAGAGCGAGAGTATAGAACAAATTGTATGACAACCCCACTTATTGTTGTCGATTGTTGTTTTAATTGGCTTAGACAATAGAGTATTCAATAGGCGTTTTTTTGAATGAAACTCCCTCTCTAATTTACTTGGTTAAAGATGGCTGTCCACTGAGTCCATGGCTGTGTAACCATCTTGACTTTTAAGCCATAAAGCAATGGTTCTATGTTTCAGAGAGCTCAGATTTAAAGGACAACATGAGATCGATCTTTGCCATGCCGAAAAACAAAGCAAAGCAGTTTTGGGGATAGGAAGTAAGAAAATGTTGTTCGTGGTGACACCTTTAGCAATAGCTTTAACTAAGAACTACCTTACTGACAACCAAGCATCGCAAGTTGGTTTTTGGGGTGGGAGCTTAATCGAGTTTTATAATACAAATATACATAATGGACAATGTTAATTCCGAGTCACTCCGCACCAATTTTTGCCCCTACCAAATGTCCAAATCAGGCATTCAAAGTTTGATGGGGGTCTATTTTTTACATGACATTTTAGTAGTAAAACTTTTTTCTTTTCATTCTTTTTCTCTTCTTCTTCAAAACTTCTTTTTTTCTTTGAAAATTTTCATTAAATTTTACAACATCATTTCATTATATTTTGTTTGGGGAAACAGAATATAAAAAAGATAATTTTCATTTTAAAAAAGGAAGAATTTGAATAACACAACTATATTTTTGTATTGTGCAACGAATTAATATACATAAAACAACATACAAAAAGAAGCTTGTAATTTTTTTACTGTAATTTCATAGAGAAAGAGGTAAGTGAAAAAGAGTAGTAAGGAAAGAAAGCGGACTAAACATTTGTATCTGTTTGACAGATAAATCTTTTTTCATCAATTATTTATATACATATACTATACAATCAGTACATACATAATGGATACTCAACAAGTCCTTCGTCCCTTGTCTATTAAACAAAACACTACCGAGGTTTCTGTCCTCGTGCCAACAAATATTTGGGTTCCTGCTGAACAACTTAGAGAAGAGTTTCCTACTGCTGAAGAAACTGTAGAAGAAATCGCTGATATTGAGCTCGCAGCCAAATTTTTGCATTTCGCCACTGACCGTGCTGCCAAAGAATCACAATTCTTGCCTGTCGCACGGACCCTTTTCGTCGACTTTGGTGCTCAATATCTTAAGGAGAATGATGTTCATGCCATCACTCGTTCTCTTTCATCCGAGTCTAAGAAAGTCGTTCTTCAAGCTTACTACTCTGCTCTCGTAGTTCTTAAGGAACACGATGTCTTGTCCGCTGAAGAAGCTTCTCCTGCCAAGTCTGCTCTCTTTGCAGCTGCTGCTCGTGGCGATGCAAAGCTCTTTGCTATCTTTGGTGGTCAAGGTAACATTGAAGAATACTTTGATGAATTTGCCGATATTTGGGAGACTTATCAAGGCCTTGTCAAGCCTTTTGTTGAACGTATGGCTGTTGTCTTGGCTGAATACGCTCGCAGTCCTGAAGCTAGTGTCCTTCACTCCAAGGGTTTGGATATCTTGCGTTGGTTGGAAAACCCTGAATTGAGACCTGATCTTCAATATCTCATTTCAGCTCCTGTCAGTTTCCCTTTGATTGGTCTTACTCAACTTCTCCAATACTATGTGATGATCCGTGTTCTTGGCCGTACTCCTGCTGAAATCCGTGATTTATTTGAAGGTAAAGTTGAAAAAAATAGAGCGTGAGGATGAGCAAAAGTATCTAAACAATTATTTGAATAGGTACTACTGGTCATAGTCAAGGTATCATCAGTTCAGTTGTTATTTCTGCTTCATCCACCGAAGAAGAATTTATTAGCAACACTGAAAAGGCACTGGGTCTTTTGTTCTGGATCGGTACTCGTGCTCAACAAGTATTCCCTACCACTACTTTGAACCCTGCTGTTCTTGAAGACTCCATTGGCAACAACGAAGGTAACCCTACTCCCATGTTGGCCATTACTGGTCTTAGAGAAGTTCAAGTTTTGAAGCATCTTGAAGAAACCAACTCTCACCTTGCTTCCGATCGTAAGATTGAAATTACTCTGCACAATGGTCCTCGTTCCTTTGTTTGCACTGGTCCTCCTCAATCTTTGTATGGTTTGAACCTTAGTTTGCGTAAACTTAAGGCTCCTACTGGTCTTGACCAATCCCGTATTCCTTTCTCTCAACGTAAGATCAAGTTCTCTTCTCGTTTCTTGCCTATCACTGCTCCCTTCCACAGTTTCTACTTAAAGGCTGCCACTCCTATCATCTTAGAAGATGCTGCTAAGCATGGTCTTGCCTTTACCACTAAGGATCTTAAGGTTGCTGTTTATGCTACAGACTCAGGTAAGCGGAAATAATAATTTTAATAGTGGGGTGTTGGGGTAATATAGTCAAAGAAAAAAAATCCTAACGTGACCGTACTTTTAGGCAAAGATCTTCGTGAAGCAGACGACCTCACCAAGTCATTGTTGGAACTTATTTGTGAAAGACATGTTCATTGGGAAAAATCCATTGTTGGTAAGGATTTGACCCACATTATTGATTTTGGACCTGGTGGTGCCTCAGGTATCGGTGGTTTGACCTACCGTAATAAGGAAGGTACCGGTGTACAAATTGTTTTAGCCGGTTCTCTTGAAGGCAGTAACCGTGACCTTTCTTACAAGGCTGATCTTTTTGACGCTGATATTCGTGCTGTTACTTACTCTCAAGATTGGGCCAAGGTTTTCCAACCCAAATTGGTTCAAACCACTAGGTAAGCTTTTTATAGTTCTATTAGCATTATGATATTGACATTTTAGCAGTAATGGTCGTGTTCATGTTGATACCAAGATGTCTCGTTTGTTGGGTAAGCCCCCACTTATGGTTGCTGGTATGACACCTGCTACTGTCAATGAGAACTTTGTTGCCGCTGTTATGAATGCAGGTTACCATATTGAACTTGCTGGTGGTGGTCACTTCAATGAACATCTTCTCCGTGAAAAGGTTGACAAGATTATGAAGCTCACCCGTGCTGGTGAAGGTATCTCTCTCAACATCATTTTCTTGAACGTTCGTCAATGGGGCTTCCAATACCCTCTTATTCAAGTTATGCGTAAGGAAGGTTTGCCTATGGAAGGTCTTTGTGTCGCTGCTGGTGTTCCCAGTCTTGAATTAGCCAATGAGATTATCGCCAACTTACAAGCTGCTGGTCTCCGTCATGTTGCTTTCAAGCCCGGAAGTGTTGACACTATTCGTCAAGTAGTTGCTATCGCTGCTGCTAACCCCACCATGCCTATCATCATGCAATGGACTGGTGGTCGTGCTGGTGGTCACCACGGTTTTGAAGATGTTCATCAACCTATCCTTGAAACTTATGCTGCTATCCGTCGCCAATCTAACATTGTCCTTGTTGCTGGTTCTGGTTTCGGTGGTGCTGATGACACCTTGCCTTACATCACTGGTGATTGGTCTCTTAAGTTCGACTATCCTCCCATGCCTTTTGATGGTATCCTCTTTGGTTCTCGTATGATGGTTGCCAAGGAAGGTTTGGCTTCTCCTGCTGCCAAGCAAGCTATGGTCGATGCTCCTGGTGTAGATGATGGTGATTGGGAAAAGACCTACAAGGGTCCCGCTGGTGGTATCATCACTGTTCTTTCTGAACTTGGTGAACCTATTCACAAAGTTGCCACTCGTGGTGTCCGTTTTTGGAAGGAATTGGATGAAGGCATTTTCAGTTTGCCCAAGGAAAAGCGTTTGCCTGCTTTGTTGGCTAAGAAGGACTACATTATCAAGCGCTTGAATGCTGATTTCCAAAAGGTCTGGTTCGGTCAAAAGAAGACTGGCGAAGCTGTTGATCTTCAAGATATGACTTACACTGAAGTTGTTCACCGTTTGATTACTTTGCTTTACGTCAAGCATGAAGCTCGTTGGATTGATACAACCCTCCGTGACTTGGTTGGTGATTTCTTACGTCGTGTTGAAGAACGTTTCACTAAGAAGTCTGGTCCTTCTATGCTTCAAAACTACACTCAATTGGAAACTCCTCTTCCTTTTGCTGATGAATTCTTGGCTCAATTCCCTGAAGCTGAAAGCCAACTCTTGACTTCTGAAGATGTTCTTCACTTCATCGCTCTTTGTAAGCGTCCTTTTCAAAAGCCCGTTCCTTTCATTCCTGTTATGGATAAGGAATTCGATATTTGGTTTAAGAAAGATTCTCTCTGGCAATCTGAAGACCTTGGTGCCGTTGTTGATCAAGATGTCCAACGTACTTGTATTCTTCACGGTCCTGTCGCTGCCAAGTACGCCACTCGTGTCGACCAACCTGTTGGTGAGATCCTTGGTGACATTTACGAAAGCCACATTGAAAGCTTGAAGGAGCGTTACTATAAGGATGCTGCTATTCCTCAAATTGAATACCTTGGTGGTGTTGCTATTGAAAAGACTGTTCTTCAAGAAGCTTCTTCCACTGCTACTGAAAAGGTATATGAAGTTGGTACTCAAGTTCCTACTGAAGATGAATGGCTTCAAACTATTTCTGGTCCTGAATACAGCTGGCTTCGTGCTCTCTTGACCTCTCCTTTCATTGTTCAAGGAAAGCGTTTCATTGATAACCCTGCTAAGCGCATCTTCCGTCCTCGTGCTGGTCAAAAGGTTGTTGTTTCTTTCAACAATGGTCAAATTACTGCTGTTAAGGTCCAAGACAAGCGTACATGGAGTGCTACTGATAAGACTACTGACTATGTCTCTTCTGTTGAAGCCTCCATTTCTGGCAAGTCTATTGATGTCAAGCTCTTCGAAAAGAGAGGCAGTGACTTCATTCCTTTGAACTTGCAATTCGAGTACAAGCCTGAACTTGGTTACGCTCCTGTCCATGAAGTCATGGAAGGTCGTAACGATCGTATTAAGGACTTCTACTACAAGCTTTGGTTTGGTATTGATAATACTGATGATTTCTTGAACGTCTCTGTCAATGAGAAGCTCATCGGTAAGGATGAGACCGTCAAGTCCGAAGAAATCAAGGAGTTCTGTCAAGCTGTCGGCAACCAAGCTGAAGTCTTTGTTGATCGTGGTCAAAAGGTTGTCTATGCTCCTATGGATTTCGCCATTGTTGTTGGTTGGAAGGCTATTATGAAGGCCATCTTCCCTAAGGTCATTGATGGTGATCTCTTGAGACTTGTTCACTTGGGTAACGGCTACCGTCTCTTGGAAGGTTCTGAACTTCTTAAGGTTGGCGATGTTGTTGATACTTTTGCCCACATCAACGCCGTCATTAACACTGATTCTGGTAAGATGATCGAAGTCAAGGGTGTCATTGTTCGTGAAGAAAAGCCTGTTCTTGAAGTGACTAGTCAATTCCTATACCGTGGTAACTTCGAAGACTTTGAACACACCTTTGAACGCAAGACCGAAACTCCCATGGAATTCAAGGTCAAGGATACTAAGGACATTGCCGTCCTTAAGTCAAAGGAATGGATGCAATGGACTGAAGCTTTGGAAACTCACGAAGTTACTCCTGGTTCCTCTTTGATCTTCCGTTTAAACACTGAACTCAAATACAAGAACAAGAAAGTCTTTGCTAGTGTTAAGACTACTGGTACTGTTGTCATGCAACTTTCTACCAAGGAATTTGTTGAAATTGCCAAGGTTGAATATGAGTCTGGCGAAAGCCACGGTAACCCTGTCATTGAATACTTGAAGCGTAACGCTCAAGAAATTGAACAAGCTCATTTCTTTGAAAACGGTGGTTACTCTGTCATGCCTAGTCAATCTACCTACTCTTCAGTTGTTCATGCTCCTGCTTCCAACGAGCCTTATGCCAATGTTTCAGGTGATTTCAACCCTATTCACGTCAACCCTTACTTTGCTGATTTGGCTTTGTTGCCTGGTACTATCACTCATGGTATGTGGACCAGTGCTTCTACTCGTAAGTTCGTTGAAATCTTCGCTGCCGATAACGTTCCTCGTCGTGTCATTGCTTACGATGTCAAGTTCGTTGGTATGGTCTTGCCTTCTGATAGACTTGAAACCAAGCTTTATCACACTGGCATGAAGAATGGTCGTAAGATCATTAAGGTTGAAACCATTAACCAAAATAACGAAAAAGTCGTTGAAGGCACTGCTGAAGTCGAACAACCTGTCACTGCCTATGTCTTCACTGGTCAAGGTTCTCAAGAACAAGGTATGGGTATGGCTTTGTATGACAGCTCTTCTGTTGCCAAGGCTATTTGGGACGAAGCTGATAAGCACTTCATGGAAAACTATGGTTTCTCTATCATTGAGATTGTCCGTAGCAACCCCAAGGAAAAGGTTGTCCATTTTGGTGGTCCTCGTGGTAACAAGATTCGTCAAAACTACATGAGCATGACCTACGATGTTGTTGAAGCTGATGGTACTACCAAAACTTTGCCTTTGTTCCCCAGTATTACTGAACGTACTGCCTTTTACACTTTCCGTTCTCCTACTGGTCTCTTGTTTGCCACTCAATTCACTCAACCTGCTTTGACCTTGATGGAAAAGGCTGCCTTTGAAGACATGCGTGCTAAGGAATTGATCCAAAGCAACTGTGCTTTCGCTGGTCACTCTCTTGGTGAATACGCTGCTTTGGCCTCTGTTGGTGATGTCTTGCCTTTAACCTCTCTCGTTGATGTTGTCTTCTACCGTGGTATGACTATGCAATCTGCTGTCAAGCGTGATGAAGAAGGTCGTTCCAACTATGGTATGGCCGCTGTCAACCCTGCCCGTGTTTCCAAGACTTTTAATGATACTGCTCTCCGTTACGTTGTTGATGCTATTGCTCGCCGTGGTGGTGACGTTTTGGAAATCGTCAACTTCAACGTTGAAAACTGGCAATATGTTGCTGCTGGTGCTATTCAAAACCTTGATGCTCTTACCAACGTTTTGAACTACATCAAGACTGCCAACATTGATCTTCAAAAGTTGATGGAAACTATGTCTCTTGAAGATGTTAAGAAGCACTTGTATGAAATCATTGATGGTGCTTTTGAAAAGACCAAGGCTAAGCAAGCAAAGGGTCGTATCGTCCTTGAACGTGGTCATGCTACTGTACCTCTTCCTGGTATTGATGTTCCTTTCCACTCTTCTTTCTTGCTCAGTGGTGTCACTCCTTTCCGTACTTTCTTGGCTAAGAAGTTTGACCCCTCTGATATCAATGTTGCTCAATTGACTGCCAAGTACATTCCTAACTTGACTGCCAAGCCTTTCAGCACTGACAAGAGCTACATTGAAGATGTTCACAAGTTGACTTCTAGTCCTCGTTTGGCTAAGGTCTTGAAGAACTGGTCTGACGACAAGTACGTTACTCCTGCTCAACAACAACGTCTTGGTTACATTCTCTTGATTGAACTTTTGGCTTACCAATTCGCTTCTCCTGTTCGTTGGATTGAAACTCAAGATCAATTGTTTAAGAATTACCAAATTGAACGTCTCATTGAAGTTGGTCCTTCTCCTACTCTTAGTGGTATGGCTGTTCGTACTTTGAATCTCAAGTACCAAGCTTACGATAACGCTTTGAGTAACCGTCGTCAAAACTTGTCTATTTCCAAAGATGCTAAGGAAATTTACTACGAGTTTGAAAACATCGAAGAAGAAGCCGCTCCAGCTACTGATGCTGCACCTACTGCTACCCCTGCTGCTACTCCTGCTGCTACTCCTGCTGCTGCGGCACCTGTTGCTGCCGCTCCTTCCCCTGCCGCTGCTGGTCCCGCCGCTGCTGTCAGTGATGTTCCTGTTACTGCCACCGAAATTCTTCACGCTGTCATTGCTCAAAAGTTAAAGAAGAGTATTGATGAAGTTCCCTTATCTAAGGCTATTAAGGACTTAGTTGGTGGCAAATCTACCCTTCAAAACGAAATTCTTGGTGACTTGCAAAAGGAATTCAGTAATGCTGTTCCTGAAAAGTCTGAAGAAACTCCTTTGGATGAACTTGGTAGCGCTTTGAACGGCAGTTTCCCTGGTACTCTTGGTAAGCACTCTAGTTCTTTGGTTGCTAAGATGATTGGTGCTAAGATGCCTGGTGGTTTTACCTTGAACAATGCTAAGACCTATCTCTCTACCTCTTATGGTTTGGGTCCTGGTCGCATTGATGGTGCTCTCTTAATTGCTATCACTATGGAACCTCCTGCTCGTTTTGGTTCTGAACCTGAAGCTAAGGCTTGGTTGGACTCTGTTGCTCAAGCTTATGCTAAAAGAGCTGGTATTACTTTGTCTGCCCCTGGCTCTGGTGCTGCTGCTGGTGGTGCTGGTGGCGCCGCTGTTGCTGTCATCAACAGTGAAGAATTTGATGCTTTGAAGGCTAAGCAAGATGCTTTGATTTACCAACAATTGAACTTGTATGCCAAGTACCTTCAAAAGGACTTGCGTGATGGCCACAAGAAGTATGAACAAGAAAAGACCACCACTGCTAAGTTGCAAGCGGAATTAGACTTGTGGCTCGCTGAACATGGTGATGTTTATGCTGAAGGTATCAAGCCTACCTTCACTCCTCTTAAGGCTCGTCGTTATGACTCTTACTGGAACTGGTCTCGTCAAGAAGCTCTTGAAATGTGGTATGATATCATCTTTGGTAAGCTTGCTATCGTTGATCGTGAAGTTACAGCCAAGTGCTTGCGTATCATGAACCGTGCTTATCCTCAATTGATCGACTACATGCGTTACAATGTTGAAAACTGTAACGGTGATAAGGGTGAAACTTACCGTCTTGCTAAGGAGTTTGGTGAAGCTTTGATTGAAAACTGTGTTGATGTTCTCGCTGAAAGCCCTGTCTATAAAGATGTTGGTTTCCCCACTGGCCCCAAGACTTCTGTTTCTGAGAAGGGTGACATTGGCTATGCTGAAGTTCCTCGTCCTGGCTGTCGTAAGTTGTCTGACTATGTCAAGGATATGACTGCTGGTTCTAAGGTCTCTGAGTACTCTAACCGTCTCAAGGTTCAACAAGATCTCGGTCGTATTTACAAGATCATCCGTAGCGAAAACAAGTTGAAGAAGAGTACCAAGTTGGCTATCAAAGATCTTTACGCTGATGTCTTACGTGCTATGTCCATGTCTAGCTCCATCGTCAAGGAAGAAAGATCTCGTCAACGCCGTGCTTCTAATGTCAATAGACCTGAACGTAAGCGTCTTTCTGACAAGGCTGCTAAGACTGAAACTATTCCCTTCTTGCATCTTAAGAAGAAGAACCCTAGCGAATCTTCTGGTTGGGAATTTAGCAGCAAGTTGACATCCTCTTACCTCAATGTCTTAACTGAGATTGCTGAAAAGGGTATCACTTTTGCTGACAAGTGTGTCCTCTTGACTGGTGCTGGTAGAGACTCTATTGGTTCTGAAATTATGAAGGGTCTTATTTCTGGTGGTGCTAAGGTTGTTGTTACTACTTCTCGTTACAGCCGTGAAGTTACTCAATACTTCCAATCCATCTATGAAAGCTATGGTTCTAAGGGTTCTGAACTTGTTGTTGTTCCCTTCAACCAAGGTGCTAAGCAAGATGTTGACGCTTTAGTCGATTACATCTACGATCCTAAGGGCCTCAACTGGGATCTTGATTTCATCATTCCTTTCGCTGCTATCCCCGAAAACGGTCGTGAAATTGATGCTATTGATTCCAAGTCTGAACTTGCTCACCGTATCATGTTAACCAACCTTCTTCGTATGTTGGGTAATGTCAAGACTCACAAGCAAAAGATTGGCTCTGATACTCGTCCTGCTCAAGTCATTTTGCCTTTGTCTCCTAACCATGGTACTTTCGGTGCTGATGGTCTCTATGGTGAATCTAAGATTTCCTTAGAAACTCTCTTCAACAGATGGTACTCTGAAAGCTGGTCTAGCTACTTGCTTATTGCTGGTGCTGTCATTGGTTGGACTCGTGGTACTGGTTTAATGAGTGCTAACAACATGGTTGCTGAAGGTATTGAAGCCCTTGGTGTCAGAACTTTCTCTACTGTTGAAATGTCATTCAACATCCTTGGTCTTATGCACCCCTCCATTGTTGAACTCTGTCAAAACGAACCTGTTTGGGCTGATCTTAACGGTGGTCTTCACTTCATTACCAACTTGAATGAAATCAGTGCCAATTTGCGTAAGGAAATCCGTGAAACTGCTGAAATCCGTAGGGCTATTGATGCTGAAAACGCTCTTGATTTCAAGACTGTCTTTGGTGAAGAAGCTGAACGCAAACACAAACCTCACAACATCACTCCTCGTGCCAACATGAAGTTCGACTTCCCTACTCTCAAGCCTTATGATGCTCTTAATCATCTCGGTTATCTTAAGGGTATGCTTGACCTTGATCAAGTGATTGTTGTTGCTGGTTTCGGTGAAGTGTCTCCTTGGGGTAATGCTAGAACTCGTTGGGAAATGGAAGCTCATGGTGAATTCTCTCTTGAGGGTTGCATTGAAATGGCCTGGATCATGGGCTACATCAAGCACCACAATGGTAACTTGAAGAATGGCAAATTCTACTCTGGCTGGTTGGATGCTAAATCTGGCGAACCTGTTGAAGAAAAGGATATTAAGTCTAAGTATGAAAAGCAAATCCTTGAACACTCTGGTATCCGTTTGATTGGTAAGTTATAAAAAGAATGCATTACAATAGATAATTTAATCATCATACATAGATCCTACTGTTATGGATGGCTACAACCCTGAAAAGAAGATGCTTATGCAAGAAATTGTTGTTGATCATGATCTTGAACCTTTCGAATGTTCCAAGGAAGAAGCTGACCACTTCAAGCTTCAACAAGAAGATAAGGCTGATGTCTACGAAAATGCCAATGGTGACTGGTGTGTTGTCTTGCGTAAGGGTGCTACTTTGTATGTTCCTAAGGCTCTTCGCTTTGACCGTCTTGTCGCTGGTCAAATTCCTACTGGTTGGGATGCTACTCGTTATGGTGTTCCTAAGGATATCGTTGATCAAGTCGACCCTGTCACCTTGTTTAACATTGTCTCTACTGTTGAAGCCTTTGTCTCTGCTGGTATTACTGACCCTTACGAATTCTTCAAGTATGTCCACGTTTCTGAAATCGGTAACAGTACTGGTTCCGGTGTCGGTGGTCAACTCTCTCAAAGAGGTCTCTTCCGTGATCGTCTCCTTGATAAGCCTGTTCAAAAGGATATCTTGCAAGAATCTTTCATTAACACCATGCCTGCTTGGATCAACATGTTGCTTCTCTCATCATCTGGTCCTATCAAGACTCCTGTCAACGCTTGTGCTACTTCTGCTGTTTCTATCGAATTGGCTTGTGAATCTCTCTTGACCGGTAAAGCCAAGATCATGATTGCTGGTGCTACTGAAGATATTACTGAAGAATCCAGTTACGAATTCGCTAACATGAAGGCTACTTCTAACGCTGTTGATGAATTTGCTCATGGTCGTACTCCTTCTGAAATGTCTCGTCCTGCTACTACATCCAGAAATGGTTTTATGGAAGCTCACGGTTCTGCTAACCACATCCTTATGTCTGCTGCTACTGCCATTGAAATTGGTTCTCCTATCTATGGTATCATTGCTCTCAGCAGCACTGCCACTGACAAGGAAGGTCGTTCCGTCCCTGCTCCTGGTGCTGGTATCCTGACCACTGCTCGTGAAGGTTCTGGCAAGAGAGCTTCTCCCTTGTTGAACTTCAACTACCGTGCTAGACAAATCAAGGCTCGCCGTGCTCAAATCAAGGCTTGGGTTGAAAGTGAATATGAACTCTTGCGTGAAGAATTGGATGAACTCAAGGCTTCTGGTGAGCTTGCTCCTGAAGAAGAACAATCTTGGATTGAAGAACGTACTACTTTCATCCACAGTGAAGCTAAGCGTCAAGAAAAGGAATGCTTGTCTACATTCAATCATCAATTCTTCAAGAATGATTCTAGCATTGCTCCTATTCGTGGTGCCCTTGCTGTCTATGGTTTGACCATTGATGATATCAATGTTGCTTCCTTCCACGGTACCTCTACTAAGGCTAACGATAAGAATGAATCTCGTGTCCTCAACTCTCAATTGAAGCATCTCGGTCGTTCTAAGGGTAATGCTCTTTTGGCCATTACTCAAAAGTATTTGACTGGTCATCCTAAGGGCCCTGCCGCTTCTTGGATGGCAAATGGTATGATGCAATGTTTGCTTAGTGGTCTCATCCCCGGTAACCGCAATGCTGATAATATTGATATTGTCATGAAGGACTTTGAATACATTGTCTATCCCTCTCGCTCTATTCAAACTGATGGCTTGAAGGCTGGTCTCCTCAAGTCCTTCGGTTTCGGTCAAGCTGGTGGTGAAATTTTGATTATTCATCCTGACTATGTCTTTGGTGCTTTGGAAGAATCTCAATACAATGCTTACAAGGCCAAGAACGCTCAACGTTATGCCAAGACTTATCGTTACCTTCATGACTCCATTACTGGTGTTGCTGACTTTGTTCAAGTCAAGAATGAAGCTCCTTACTCTGACGACCTTGAATTTACCGTTTATCTTAACCCCAGTGCTCGTGTTGAATACTCAAAGGAAAAGAAGTCTTACCACTTTACTAACAAGTCTGCTAACCTCGCTGCCCCCACAGCTGGTGATGCTGAAGTGACCAAAAGCATTCTTGCTTCTCTGACTGAACAACAAGCTGGCAAGAGAGGTGTTGGAGTTGATGTTGAATTGACTAATGCTGTTAACATTGAAAGTGCTACCTTCCTTGAACGCAACTTTACTGCTGCCGAAATTGAATACTGTCAAGCCCGCCCCGATCCCCAGGCTAGCTTCACAGGTCGTTGGTCAGCTAAAGAAGCCGTCTTCAAAGCCATCTCTTCTTATGGTAAGATTCCCTCTGACGGTGCCGCTGCTCCTTTGAAGGAAATTGAAATTAAGAGTAACGAAGTTGGTGCTCCTGAAGTTGTTTTGACCGGTAAAGCTTTAAGCGCTGCTTCTGCTGCTGGTGTCAAGAACGTAAATGTCTCAATTAGTCACAGTGGTGCTTACAGTGTTGCTGTTGCATTAGCTCAGTAAAAAAAAAAAAAAAAAAAAAAAAAAAAAAAAACAAGATGTTGTAAAAAAATATATACATATTAGAATCCCCTCAAAATCCCCACCCTTAATTAAATTTTAAATAAATTTGTATGATGTTGTAAAATAATTATCTTCAAAGTTGTGTAATGCTAAACAGCTGAGATCTAATTGTAAGCATCGGCCATCTTTTATGCATACGCACTGATCAGTTCAAACATTTTCTTATAACTACTAAACAGTGAACATTTAAAAGCTGTAAAATAAAAATGAATTTTGTGTTCTCATTCTTTTATTTTTCTATCTGTATCATAAAAGAGTCCTAACTGCTCTCTAAGATAAGATGCAAATGTCTAAAAACATTGCTTTATCATTGGAATCTCAATCCAGTGGAGGTTTAGTCATATTCATTAAGCTTTTGTGTTCCCCTTCCTTGTCAAACATATTATTCTTTAAAAGCAAATGTATAACCAGAAACAACAAGTTATCCTCGAGATAAGGTTGTTATTCGCAAAATAGATTTCATGAAATTATTTGCCAAAGAGGAAGCAAAACCATGTGCTTATTCTAACCAGCCGAGTAATGAAACTAGCAGAGAAAAAGTGACTTGTAATGCTTTGCAAAGTGACTTAATTTTCTTTATTGAGAAGGAGTTTTTTTCTGCCTTTATATATTTCACTTTTTTTCTTCAAGTTAAAAATGGGCTTACCCTTATGGAGACCTAGAGACTTAAAAGAAGATATCGAGCCTATCATTCATAAACCCCATCATGCTACTTTAAACGACGATAATGATATCCGAGTTAATATTCCCCACCAATTAATGCATAATATACATAATGGCTATAGACGCAGTAGACCTTCCTTTTCCTCTTCCCCTTCCTCTTCCTCTTCCTCTTCCCCTTCCCCTTCCTCCTTCTCCTCCTCTTCTTCCTCTTCCTCTCAAAGAAGCGGCTCTCGGCTTTTTCAACCACTTGTTACTCGCTCTCGTCTTGAAAGACGCAGACAAATGTTGGAGAGACTTCGAGCACAACACTCTTCAAGCACTTCACCGCCTATTCGGAGTGAACTCGATCGTCGCCTTCAACAGCGTATTTCCGAAAAGGAAGATTTACTTGAGCAGCTAACAGCAACTGTGAATTTGCTTGATCAATTTTTGTCCGCAAGAACAGCACTTGGTTCGGATTTCGCGGAACTGTTTATCACTCAAGGTAGAATTTCTCGTTTATCACATTGTATGTGCTTACATAGTTAGATTTGCCTGCTGTTCTTGAGAGCGCATCTTCCTTGGCTGCCTTGGTACCTGCTGCAATTGGCAATAACAGTACTACCTTGAGCAGCGAGAATACTGAAAACAATACACTTCAAGAGATGGTAAATCGATTACTTCAAATTCCTCCTTATTCTGCTCGTATACAAAATGTCGAGCTCAACATTATTTCAACACATAGACGTATTCAAGAACAATTAGACCAGCTAAGCTCCACTGTATCTCTCTCTTCACCACATCAACAATCGACAGGAACAATTAATATGATGCGCACATTAGCAGGTGGTAATCAGACTCCTAGTCACAGCAGTAACTAAGAAAGAACAGACAACCTGCTTTTGTATATATATGTCAAATATACCATGCAATATACGTACTTTATACTATTTTATTTTAAATAATTATACAGAATGAGATATGCAATGATTACAATTCTTTATTGCAATGCAGTGGTGAAGTTTAAAGGCCAACCCATTCTTTGTCAGAAACAGCGTTGCTGTGATGGGTATTAAAGTTGTTGTGGACAAAATCGTCTTGAAGGAGTGAGGTTTCTTCGGGAATATGGTCGTTTCTGTTGGCTTGTTGCAACTCTTCAGTAGCATTAATGTGGTCTTCAGATTCCCATTCATTAGAGTTCACATGGTCATCAAGATCATTCATTTCCTCAGAGATCCATTCAGGAGCAGCATTTGTGTGTTCTTCATTGTCATCTTGCCATTCAGTATCCTTAGTACTTTCGGCATCGTAAGAGTCCCAATCGCCACTTCTAATGTAATAATCGTCGTGTTCAATGTCTTCAGAAACCCATCCAGCATTGGTATGCTCTTCGTCTTCGCTGACCCATTCAGAATCATTAGTGTGGTAGTCAGAGTGATCAATGGTGTCGATATCTTCAGAGATCCATTCGGTAGCAGCATTGTTGTGCTCCTCGTTATCATCTTGCCATTCAGCAAAGTTAGCATGGATTGCGGAGCTTTCGCCTTCAACATCAACATCTTCGGATTCCCAATTAGCAGCATTAGTATGTTCTTCGTTGTCTTCAGAGACCCATTCGGTAGCAGCATTGCTGTGCTCTTCGTTATCGTCTTGCCATTCAGCAAAGTTAGCATGGATTGCGGAGCTTTCGCCTTCAACATCAACATCTTCGGATTCCCAGTTGGCAGCATTGGTATGTTCATCGCCAGAAGTCCATTCAACATCATTGGGATGATAGTTGGGATGATCAACAATGTCGACTTCTTCAGTAGACCAGCCAGCAGCATTGAGGTGTTCATCTTCTTCAGATACCCAACCGTTGTTGTGCTCAGTAGTATCCTCTTCTTCCAAGTCTTGGTCATAGTCAACATCACCCATGTATTCATTAGCATGGGCAACATCGACTTCTTCAGAGCTCCAGTCATTGTTATGCTGGGCATCGTCAGAGTACCATTCACTGAGGTTTTCATGAGCATCATCGCTCCATTCAGCACTATTGACATGGTCGTCCTCAAGGTCAACATCTTCGGATTCCCAATTAGCAGCATTAGTATGTTCTTCGTTGTCTTCAGAAACCCATTCGGTAGCAGCATTGCTGTGCTCCTCGTTATCATCTTGCCATTCAGCAAAGTTAGCATGGATTGCGGAGCTTTCGTCTTCAACATCAACATCTTCGGATTCCCAATTAGCAGCATTGGTATGTTCATCGCCAGAAGTCCATTCAACATCATTGGGATGATAGTTGGGATGATCAACAATGTCGACTTCTTCAGTAGACCAGCCAGCAGCATTGAGGTGTTCATCTTCTTCAGATACCCAACCGTTGTTGTGCTCAGTAGTATCCTCTTCTTCCAAGTCTTGGTCATAGTCAACATCACCCATGTATTCATTAGCATGGGCAACGTCGACTTCTTCAGAGCTCCAGTCATTGTTATGCTGGGCATCGTCAGAGTACCATTCACTGAGGTTTTCATGAGCATCATCGCTCCATTCAGCACTATTAACATGGTCGTCCTCAAGGTCAACATCTTCAGATTCCCAATTAGCAGCATTAGTATGTTCTTCGTTGTCTTCAGAAACCCATTCGGTAGCAGCATTGCTGTGCTCCTCGTTATCGTCTTGCCATTCAGCAAAGTTAGCATGGATTGCGGAGCTTTCGTCTTCAACATCAACATCTTCGGATTCCCAATTAGCAGCATTAGTATGTTCTTCGTTGTCTTCAGAAACCCATTCGGTAGCAGCATTGCTGTGCTCCTCGTTATCGTCTTGCCATTCAGCAAAGTTAGCATGGATTGCGGAGCTTTCGTCTTCAACATCAACATCTTCGGATTCCCAATTAGCAGCATTGGTATGTTCATCGCCAGAAGTCCATTCAACATCATTGGGATGATAGTTGGGATGATCAACAATGTCGACTTCTTCAGTAGACCAGCCAGCAGCATTGAGGTGTTCATCTTCTTCAGATACCCAACCGTTGTTGTGCTCAGTAGTATCCTCTTCTTCCAAGTCTTGGTCATAGTCAACATCACCCATGTATTCATTAGCATGGGCAACATCGACTTCTTCAGAGCTCCAGTCATTGTTATGCTGGGCATCGTCAGAGTACCATTCACTGAGGTTTTCATGAGCATCATCGCTCCATTCAGCACTATTAACATGGTCGTCCTCAAGGTCAACATCTTCGGATTCCCAATTAGCAGCATTAGTATGTTCTTCGTTGTCTTCAGAAACCCATTCGGTAGCAGCATTGCTGTGCTCCTCGTTATCATCTTGCCATTCAGCAAAGTTAGCATGGATTGTGGAGCTTTCGTCTTCAACATCAACATCTTCGGATTCCCAGTTGGCAGCATTAGTATGTTCTTCATCTTCCACATTATCTTCAGTAACCCATTCACTGTCATTGTGATAGGCAGAAGCATTTGTGGTCTGATCTTCATTGGTGAAATAGCTATTAGCATCGTTTGAATGCCATGTCTTGACTTGTGGTTCATTATTATGAGCCTTAGTAGTACGATCTTCATTTGTGAAGTAAGGATCTAAGTCTTCACCTTCGTTCTTATGAGTGACGTCTTCAGTTTCAGTTTCTTTGTTTTTGTCGAGATATTTCTTGTAATCTTGATCTAAACTGTTAATGTAGTCAGCGAATGATTGTTTGGTATCATTGGTAGAAGAAGCATCGTTGCTATGGGATTCGTTACTTTCACTAGTCAGGTTTGTAACTTTATTTAAAGCAGAATCCCAATTAGCATCGTCTTCATGAGTGCTGTCATCATCATTGGTGTTTTCAGAAGCTTCTGTCTCTGTGGAAGTTTCATCAGTTGTATCAACGGCACGCTTTGTGATTTGGAAGGGTACTGAATCAGCTTCACAATATTGGTTATCACCTTGACCAGAGAGATGGAAATGGTATTCGCCAGCGTCTTTATCGCCGAGTGATAAAGGAAACTCGTCTGTTGCACCTTGGCTTGCATCTATGTATTGTATCAGTTATTTTTGTGTTTCCTAAAAAAAGTAAATGATTGATTTGATTATTACCAAAAATGCCAATGTAAGCAGGTGTTCCAGAAAGCGTGTTGTCGACAAGTGTCAAATTGACTTGCTTCATACCGGTTGGTGCTTGCCAGGCCACAACATGTTTACTTTCTTCTTCAAACGAAATACCTAATAAAGCAGTTTAGTCATTTTATTATCGATTTATATATTTTACCTGAAGTAAAGGGATAAGTCACTCGAAAACCTAAAAATATAAATTAGTCTCGTTTTATCTACAGCTCTCTCTTTATTTTTAGCATACCATCACAACTGTTTATGTCAAGAGAAGCATCATTGTTGTGAGCTGTGGCGGCTGTTGGTATATTGAAAAAGGGTGTAGCTGCTACAAAGCTTCCACTTTGAAGCAATAAATTTGCTGCAATAGACAAGGTTGCCAAGTTGGATAACAACTTCATCTTTTTAGTTGAATTGATTGTTTTCTATAAAAGAAGCAAGTGAAAAAAAAAGGAGAGGAAAGAGAGCAAAAAAAAAAAAAAAAGAAAGAAAAAGAAAAGAAAAAAGCGCAAATAAGCGGGGATGAAAGCGAGAGAGAGAGACATGTAAAATGCTCATTAGCCCTTTAAAGTACTGCCATAATTGCATCTATTTTTGTAGTGGTTACACATGAATAAATTGGAACATATTTAGTGAACCGACAATAATTACCTGTAAAGATCACTCCTTTCATTTTGGTTATATATTGCAAGTTTAGTTTGGAAATATCTGTAATTAAGTGACATGAGTTACGTATAAACAAAGGCAGGTATATACTGCCTTGTTTCATTGCTAACATTAATATGATTACTGCTGCTACTGTTTTGCCTTCTTTTAATACATTCTGGATTATTTTTAGCTATACATCCACTTCTAATTTCGTCCTAGCAAGCTTTCTTTATCAAGGTTACTCAAAAATAAATCACTTCATAAAGAAACCATTCTTTTGTCTCTCTCTTGCTGCTCGAAGAGGAGGTTATTCAAGTACTTTGATAAGACATTTCAATTCAATTAGAGCATTAAACACAATAGTTGTATATTAGCTTAATATATTCATAGGTACTCATACTGGCTAATTCCCATGTTTCTTTAAACAAGAGGTCTTTTCCTGTTTTAGTAGTGCTTCTCGACAAATATAAGGTATATTTTTCTATTTTCTGCTCAAGCATTGATACTCGCTATCCTGTTGAACTTTTTTACAAATAATAGAGATCTTGTAATGATTTGAAATCAATCAGTTTTCGGCCAAGAATATTGTGATTGGCTACTTGATGTATTCATGCTTATTTTAATTTTATAGCTGACTACGCGTCTCTCTTTTCTTTTCTCTCGTATTTTATTATGGAACCAGAACTTCTGAAAAAAGCACTTGACGATCTCCCTCCAGCTTCACTTATTACAGAGATTCCCGAGATACAAAATGCTATTGCACACTTGTTAAAAAGCAACCAAGAAATGATTGAATACGATCCAAACGATCCAGATCTCAAGCAAGCTATTAAAGAAAACAAAGACCTTATCATAAGAAAAGAAAAGCACGTTGATATAACTTTACAGGTGATTCGAGAACGATTAGGAGAAGCAGCCTGGCGAGAAATGGGTAGCAATGTCAAAGAATTCAGAGAAATCCATGCAGAAGCATTAAAAGAAACACGGCGTCCAGATAATACAGAAGAAGGTGTATTTTTATAAAAAATAATAAAGAGATAATTAAGCATGCATTGTAAGTACATAAATATTGCGCATAAATGGGTGTGTGTCTGTACAGTGCAAACAAACTTGGTTATTCAGGTTGTCCTGGCCATGCTGGTTTTTTAGATCCATCAAATTCACCATAAAACCTATTTGACTCAACTACTCGATGTCCTGTTCCTCCAATTGGTGCATCACATTCAGGGCATTTTGACACTTCTGTTGCACCACCACAATCTCCGACGTAATAAGGATGTTGATTTCGACAGACAAACCAGCGACCACCAACAATATTGTAGACAGCGTGATGTCGTGTCTCATCATTCATAGCACTAATTATTTGCTCTCTTTCGTGGTATGTGAGTTGTTGACGATCTTTTTCCATGCGGACCTTTATAGTGTTCACAAGAGCAACTTCAGTCTTGATGTATTTGTTATAGCGCAGTGCTGTATAAGTGGGCTTTTGACATTTAGGACACTGCCAGAGTTTAATGGCTGTATGTTGACCATTCTTCACTTGTGTCTCGAAATACATGTCAAGTGATTCTACAGAGAACACACAACCACATTCAGGGAGTTGATAGGCCTTTTCGCCCTTTTCAAATTCGGACAATTCGCGAAGTGTAATAGAGCATTTAAGGTCGCCATTACAAACAATACAGGGCGGACAGTTTTCACCACATAAACCAGCACATTTATGGCTAAATCTTGGTGAGCATCAATGCATAAACTAATAAGTTACCTACCCGCATTCTAGCTTGATACGACAAGGTTCATTACAAGGAGGACGATCACAGATCTCATAACATTTCTTGGTACATTTGTAATGATCGCAACGGTAAGGGCATTCACTGATACAACGAATACAGTCCTTAAAACATTCTCTACTGCACTTATAGCCATGAGAGCAAACATAATTACACTTTTCAACACAGCGTTCTGTGTGCTGATCAGGATTGGCACAACCTAAATGATAGAATAAGATGCTGCACACTACATATCTATTTTGCTTACCTTGTGCGCACATATGGCCACAAATGAGTTGTTTGGGACAACTAGCTATGCACTGACTTCGATCATGTAAATGGGGAATGCCACATATTCCTTGACACTTGTGTCCACATTCCAATGATTGACTGCAAGGTTCTATACAAATAGGCTCAATACCACATTGACTCGTAACGGTGTGTCCACAATCCAATGTCACTGACTGCTTGAGATCACATTTTAAATTGGCCACCTTCTTATCACGGGCTCTATAACAATGGATTGTCTTGCTGTGTCCACAGGTTAAATCGATATTGACAATTTCTTTGCATTGAATATTTTGGCCATTACCGCCTTGTAACATATGGCAGAGACCTTGCATTTGATGCCCACATGGTAATACAATTTCAGTTTTTTCTGTACATGGAGGACAAACGCGATCCTTTGAGCATTCATAACATTTTTTAAGACAAGCGTGTGTACAACCAGAGGGTCGAATTCGATTACATGGTTCTCTGCAGACTACTTCAGCATGGCTCAAAAAATGGCATTCTTCTTTACAGGTATGGCTATCGCTCATCAATGTATTGCACGGGCGCTGACAGCCACCATTCTTCATTTGAACAAAGTCTTGCCAGCAACCTGCATTAATTGTATCACCGTGTGCATGACATGTGAGACGAATCGAGTTGCCGTAAAGGCCACGGTCTTGCATATAGTTGGCAAACTCTTTCCAGCGAGGATGTACCCGATCTTGTTCTGGTTTACCAATAATAAAAAGTCCATATTTGGCACGAGTCAATGCTTGAGTGACATTGTCCAATGTGCTACAAGAATAGCCAGGTGTGGCAGTAGAAATAATGGTGAATGAGTTTTGTCTGCCAGCGTATTGCTCAACAGTATCAAGGGCAATGTTCTTGAGATTACTGGTGAAGCAAGTACGTTTGGGAATTTCGTCTTTTAGGATCATTCGGATCAAGTATTTCTGTAAAACATTGAGTGTCAGGATAGCGATGCTTGCTTTTTGATAAGGTTGCTGGCTCAAATAAGTGGCGAGAGAAGCTACATAGCGGGCTTCGTTTACTTGGGCATTGGTCACGTCAGACATCAATAAACGCTTATAATACGGGTTAATAACATCATCCTTAGCTGATGGTTGATAGTGAATATACAAGGCCCGTTCTGAAATACCATACAAAGCCTCTCTTGCAGGATATTTGCCATCCACCATATTTTCATCACAAGAAGCCAAAGGCGCTGTGTTGTTATTTCTATTATCGAATTGATGAATCACGCTTGCAATCTCAGAATGCATACGCCATTGTTCCTCTAAATGAGCCTTTTCGATATTAGTTGATTTCCATCGCTCAAACAAGGACGTATCAAGACGGTGAGGTTCACCCACTAATTCAGGATTAGCCACACAAGGTTTTGTCAGGTGATCACTTATGCCCAGCAACACAACATGTTCTGTGCGAGGACCCAAAATAACAGACGATAAAGTGGACTCCAGAATCTCGGATGCTTCATCCACAATGACAGCGCGCGGCCAAAGGCTAGCAATAAAGTTGCGATGAGCACTAGCATTAGCTGCAGTCATACCAATCACTCGCTTAAATCGGCACATATAGATCCATTTCTGTATTAAATTATCGTCATGTGCCTCTGCTGTCTGGATTTGGTCTTGCATAACACCTTGGATTTCTTTGTCGATACGATTCACAAGCACATTGACAAGGCGATGAATCAGATCTGTCTTTTCTTTATCAGAGAGGTAGTTGATGCGGTCTACAGGCGTCTTTCTCCATTCCTTCATCAATGCATCACGAACAATAGCACCTGAATAACTGGCGGATTGATCAAATGGCCAACAGCTTGCATTAGCAATCGAGGTGACATGAACAGACAAGTTGGCCACATTAGTGAATCTATTCTTGATAGTATGACCATCCATGATAGGCAACAAGCCACGACCTGCTCGCTTGATATACTCGTTTTCTAGATACCATTGTGCACACTTGAATTGAGTATAACCCACTTTAGTCACAGAGTCAAACATTTTAGTTCGCTTGTCATGATGAGCCCAAGAGGTCCAAATACCAACATCAGAGATATGGCTTTCTACTCCATGTGTCCGAATATAATCCTTTTCAAGCATTTGACGATACTGGGGTGGAATAGTGGTTGCTAAAAATGAAGGGTCATGATCTTTGGCTTGAGCACGAAGTCCCAACAAAATATTCAGCTTAGCTTGGTTACGTAACAATTGACGCTCTAATTGTTGATGCTGACGATAGTTTTGGTCAGAGGCAGAAATAGTGGCAAGTCGAGTGATTTGTTTGTTCATCAAATTGTCTGCAAAAGGCTCATTACCGAAACGAACAATACCAGGAATGGTGGCAGCAGCCTTAGAGAGAATATCGTCAAGCGTAGATTGTGATTTGGCAATCACAAGCACCGGTTGATGGAACTGACCCACAGTCAGTACTTCCCCCAACAATTGAGCCAATTTAGCAGCCATGAATGTTTTCCCAGTGCCTGGCGCACCTGAGATAATAGCAATACGATGCGACATGGCAAACTTGACAGACTCCAACTGGCTAGGTGACAAGCAGTAAAAAGGCGGCAGTTTAGTTGTAGGAATATTTTGCATATTCAAAGGATCACGAGGCCAGATATCTTTTCCTGGACAAGCACGATAGTTACCATGAGAATTTGCCATAATACACGAAACATCAATCTCTGCATCTACAATATAGTAGGGTGTAGCATCTGCATTGATGGCCAATGCGTTCTCCAAGACAGACTCATCCCAAGCTTTAATTTGGCCAGTTGTCAAGTTATTTGAGGCAGCCAAGATACGGGGCGTAAGTACTTTTGAAAAGTGCTTTTTCTCCATATTGAAGCAAGACTTGTATAACCATTCTAATGTAGAGAGCGTGCTGGCAGCATTGATTCGAAATACAATCATGGTGTATTTGATGTCCCAATTGAGTTTACGCAAGTCATTCTTGTTGATCTGAATAGACACTAGACGGAGTATAGGACCATTGGATCGAGCACTGGCGCGAATAGCTTGACCCATTAAAGCAGTATCTTTAACACTTTTGGAAGCTGTTGATTCAGATTCACTTTTTTCAGGTAATAACAGAACCAAGACACCTTCTTCAAAATCAGCCATGATATCGTCCGTGTCTTGCATGTTACCTAACTCAAACACAACACCAGGCCCAGAAGAATGAAGTAAGATAGTGAAAGCCTTTGGTGTCGTATTTGGGTAGACAGGGTATTTCATTTCAGATGTTGAGCTTTCTTCAAGCAAATCTTGAATCGCCTTTTTGGCAGGTCCAACCATTTCTTCTCTCAACAATAAGAATTGGGTGATAAGATAGTTGAGGATGTCTTCAATCCAAGAGTCATTTGTTTGGTTTGTAATCACAGTCTGATATAGCTTTTCGTATTCCTTTAAATAGTTTATCTTGCCCATGGTTTCGAACATGATAGATTTAGCATTAGGTATCAAAGGTAATGTAAACATCAGATCGTCAGTACATAAGCTGCCCTTCGTAACTTCTTTAAGAGGAAGGGCTTTTAGGATACGCAAACATTCAAACATTTCTGTCTTAGATTCTAGTGCAACAATATTGCCTATTCTTTTGTAGATGCCCATATAGTCCATAATGGGCAACTCTTGTTCAAAACGAAGTGTAGATTGAACTAATATGGTACTGAATCGAAGCATCAGCCTCAAGTCAGAAGGTGTATAGGCATATGTGTTGATAAATCGCATAAAATGTATCTTAAACGGACTCCAGGCTTCCCAAATCTTGTGAGCGATGTCTACTGTCTGTTTGTCATGTATTGGTTTAGATTCCATAGCAATCACAAGTGATTCAAGCAAGAATCCAAAGGTACGAGGAGTTAATTCAGGTAACTTGTTGTGTAATATATAGCCGAGTTTTTTGTGAAAAGATGCTATCAAATTCTCTTGTTTAGGGTTTTCAATGATGGAAATAAAGAACAGTGCATATTCAATGTCGAAATTATTAGGTATAGCTACTGGAGCAGTGAAAGTAGCAGGAGTGTTGTTAGCATAACTATTAGCAGGCATAGGCATATAAGGATGTCCAGAATGCATCATGACAACAGGTACCATTTGATGCGTATTGGAAGCTGGGTTTGTATCGGAGGGCCACATACCTAAAGAAGAGGAGGAATGCGCCATACTGTAGCTAGTATCATAAAGAGTCGAGGATGTGTTGTCTTCAATAGCCCAAGCAGGTGTTTTTCTGTCTACAGCTTCAGCGTATGTTTCGTCCGGCTTTTGTTCTTCTGGTATATTGGTAGCAAATAAATCTGTATTTGAAGAAAAGAAATCGCCTGGGGAAAGCCATTCTGAACGCTTTTTGGATTTTGAGTCTTTCTTGAGCTTCAGGTCAACACCTTCTTCCCATGAATTAATGGCTTCTGATTTAAGGTCTTCAAATTTTCCTACACCAGGCATGAATTTAACAAAACCCAGAGTGTCTATCTTTTGATCCCGACTGCGGAAAGAACCAGATTGAACAGGTGAACTGTGATTTGACAGCCTGTCTGTTGGAATATTTGTACTGCTATTACTGCTGGTGGATGTGTGGTCTGCAGTCCATGATTTGTTAGCTGTTATTGGTGTCTTATTGTGTGCGAACTCTGTATATTCGCTCAAGGGTGGGGTATATTCGTTCTGACTATAAGAGAATAAGCAACAATGACAAGTTATGTATGTATACATACACGGACGTATCTGCTGTCACTTGACTCAGCTTTGAGTTAGAGTCTGTTTCTGTAGGTGATCTGGTGACATGATTAGTCCATGCATTCATTTGCCTTTGTCAACTTACACTATGCTAGATGTGGCAGTGTTTGTTCGATTAAGGCGCCTTGGTCTTGGTGGTAAGACTGAGTCCATGGTGACAAGACTTGAATTTTTTGAAGTTGTTTCATGGCGTTGGTTTTGCTGATCGATAGAGCGAACGATCGAGTTTGCCCTTACGTTTTCTTCAAACGTTGAAAACATATTGACACGAAACAAGAAATGAAAAAAAGAAAAAAAAAAGGATTTTCTTACAGAACTAGGTTTGTGCGCCACTCAATTTGCATAGGTCATGCAAACTTGGATTTTCTTAGTCCTATATTTTGAATTCATTCAAATGCTTTTATTGAATATAGACAAACGCTTTGTGTTTTGTCTTTCTCTTTCTTCTTATGTATACATTACCTTCTATCTCGTTGATCAATAAAAATCATATCTAAAAGGTCTTTGATGATAAAGAAAGGCAATGCAATCATATCACCTATTTTTTTTTCAGGTCTTAATCTGTATATAGCTCACAAGAGAACAATCACTAGTAAAATAAAACATATGTGTTCATTTTTGAATAATAAAAGCTAACATATGAGAAAACGGTCAAAATGACCTTTCAACTAAAAGGTACTGCTCATGAAAAAAGCTCACTTTGACAACTGTGGATCTTCTTTTTGACGTTACAAGATGAAAAATGGAGCTATTGACAAGCTTAAATACTCAAAATGAGCGTCAGAGACTCTAGTTTTGGATCAATGTGTTTATTTGTTCATCATATCATAAAAGTGATATGATACAAGCAAGAAATTTCAGTAGCAAATTCTGTGTATTCTTTATATCAATAGACTCAGAAGCTAAAGAATCTGCAGCTCTTGTCACTATACCAAAGCTGAAGAATTGGAATTGCCTTTTGATTTCAATTTCCGCCCAATGGCAACCTGTATGCCTTGTGTCCATTTGTTCCACATTTGTATTATAACTCGACTATGTTTCTACTTCTTCATGCTATTTGTTATCCCAAATAACATATGGTGGCTTTTAAAAGTGCATGAATAACTCATTTTATGTGACATCTAGAGCAAAAATGCTCAAAACACAGCTTAAGCATGCCAATCTTTGATGGCTCATTACTCGACAACCAGACCATCAACACATCTCATTTTTTCATTTATAACATGTTCTTTGGAGTCCAGGAATTGAATGGTACCATTGTTTTGGTTATTTTGTGAGATTCATTTTTTTGATCCAGTCTAGGTCTGACCCAACCGAAATGAGGTGAAGCCATTTTTAAGTACTTCCAAAGAAAAGAAAAAGAGTTTACCAAGACAAAAATGTCGACTTGATTTGAACATGGCCTTCAAATTTGCATTCAAAGTTGGTTGCACACTGTGAATAGTGGGAAAGTAGCCTTTTTTTTTTTGTGTAAAGAGATTATTAAGTGAATGACTTTTTAACTCATTTTGATGTTGATATTTTTGACTACAAAAAGAGCAACTCTGAATATGGCAATGTCATGCAAGAGACGTATTCGGCCTTTCAAATATTAATTTCTTGCGTATGTGTGCTCTCTGCTTTGATGATCCGCTGTACAAAAGCAGCACGTAGCATCACAGCCTATTAAAGGTAGTATGGCTAGTGTTTGGCAGGCAGATTACACTCTGATCAACTCATACTGAGGATAAAAAAAAAGGCAATGAACGTGAGTGAATAAAACAATGATACAGCTGGATTCTAGGCATAGCCCATGTGCGTGATCTGGTGTCATTAACTGAAAATAAATAAACAACGTACAAGAGCCAGCCAAAGACACGTCTTGATGTTGAGGCAAAATAATTTACTTTGAAATGACTTGCATCAATAAAATAAATGGAAGTTATCCACCTTACTACGATATAGCGATGTATTATGAAGATCCTATCGTGTTCAGAGATCTTTATTGAAGCTTTTGAACACTTTTCTTTATTGCCAAGCATGAACTTCGTACTCTTCAAGCCTATTCAAAAAGTTCCCGAGAGAAAAAGAATGTAACTCTCAGACTCTGCGCTGTACTTTAGAAAGTGCTATCCTCTAAGCCAATGGGGTTGATATGGATGTCACTTGCAAGATCTCAAAACATCAGCTTAGATCGACAGCTCAACTCTTTTTTTTTTTATGATAGTCATGGCTGTTTATCCACTTGAAAGTACAGGTTATTTTCTCATAGAAAGCATAAATGAGTGGTAAAACGGACGATCAATTTGGTCTTTTTTTTTCATATATATTTTACTCGTCATGGGCATTCTAAACGGCAATGTTCCTTTAAGCAACTTGCGTTTTAACGACGATCATTTACCTACAGATACTTCTATAGATCAAGTAAGATCTATACACGTCCAAAAATAAATTGAAGTTAACATAAACAGAAACGAACAGAAGAATCAGTCCTTGAAAAGTTTGTACCTTATGCTCCGAACAATGTTCGCAAACTCTCTTTAGAAAGGTTTGAATACACAAGACATGGATGGAATGTATTGACATGACGTGTAGTATTGAGCTTAACCGAGATAAACACGTTGCTTATTTGAAAAAGGGTCTACAAGGACTTGGGCGTTGGGCAGCAGTACTTGATGCAAGTAAACCATGGCTATTATATTGGATATTACATGCTTTGGATTTATTAGAATACACTTTTGATGATGCAATGAAGCAAAGGTATGGATATGTACATACTCTTTTATATATATAACGTATTGTTGGAATAGATTGATCGATACATGCAAACAATGGCAATTACCTTCAGGTGGTTTTGGAGGAGGAGGAGATCAATTAGCTCATTTAGCAACCACTTATGCAGCTGTGAATGCCATTGCTATCATAGGCATAAAAGAAGCGTATGATCTATTGGACAGAAAGGCTTTATATACATTTCTGATGCGCATGAAACAACCTGATGGATCCTTTACGATGCATGAAGGAGGCGAAATTGATATTCGGTAAGCAACACAAGTGACGGTTCATGGGCCTGATTGTATGATGTTAGTGGCTCTTATTGTGCTCTTTCTACTGCTGCATTAACCAATTTGCTTACACCTGAATTACAAGAGAACTGTATTGAGTTTATACAGAAATCACAAACGTATGAAGGTGGTATCGGTCCTTATCCTGGAAAAGAAGCTCATAATGGATATACTTTCTGTGGTTTAGCTGCTATGAAAATCTTGAATGGGATGGATGCATTGGATATGGACAAGTTATTGGTAAGCACACAATCGACAGTTTTAAAAAAAAAATAACAAGTTTTCTAGGCATGGTGTACTGGGCGTCAAATGAGTCTTGAAGGTGGGTTTCAAGGCAGAACAAACAAGTTGGTGGATGGTTGCTATTCTTTCTGGGGTGCTGGCGATTTCCCTATTATCAATGCAGAACTTCATATGGGTAATAGATTAGACTAAAAAATAAGAAGCACACTAACATGATAGGATAGATGACTATATGTTTGATAGAGAAGCATTGCAAGAATATATTTTATTATGCTGTCAATCTAACTATGGTGGTTTGATAGATAAGCCTGGTAAAGGAGCAGACTATTACCATACATGCTATTGTCTTTCAGGTCTATCTGTAGCACAACATTCCATTCAGTATGTTCCTGTAGATCAAATTCAACAAGGTGGCCTTTGCTCTCTTTTATGGACATGTAAAAATGAATACATGATTGTGGGTGATGTAAACAATACCTTGGCTGCTTCACACCCTATTCACAACATTACAATGCGAGCAACAAGAAACATGATCCATTACTTCTATCAACAAGAACTCAAAGACATTCAACATTTGTTGCCCTTGGATGAGGAAGCCTATGATGAATAAAAAATTATGCTCATTTAATGTCCGTTTTTCTTTTTTTTTTTTCTTCTTCTCTATGAGTCACTCACCTAATTTGAATGCACAACCTACAAAAGGTATATTAAAGAAAGCAAAACAACCAAGTGATGCTGGAAGGTAAAGTCAATAAGAAATAAGGATGTGTAGACTGATATATGTACAATAGGTTAAGATGGGATGAAGCCAACCTTGAACTGACCGAGTCACAAAAGGACTCTACCATGAAGGTAGATGAACCCAAGACACCTTATGTTCGATATGATGCTACAACAGACCAAGTACTTAATATGGATGGTACATGTTCAATAGATAGATAGATAAGCTTTTATTGACGCGATGATATGATTAGATATTCCTGGTATTCCTCAATATCATCATGAATCTGAACCTGAAGAATTCACTTTGGATGGAGGTGTTGCTTCTGATAAAAAGTCACGTAGAAGAGTGTCTGTCAGTGATGATGATTGGGAAATTGATGAAAAAGAAGAAGAAGATGAAGAAGGTAAGCCATTGTATCTTTGTATCATGGCCTCATTATCTGTTTAGCCAAGAAGCGTCATGAAGAATTTTTGCGTAAAAGAGCCATGCATTATCATATGGGAGCAGCTTTACGCCATGATAAAGAAGATGAAGAAGAAGACGAACAGACAATACCACCTGTACCTACTTCTTTATAAGTGGGTATTTCCTTGTACGACTTTCTCTCTCTCTCTCTCTTTCTCTTTCTCTTTCTCTTTCTCTTTCTCTTTTTTTTTTTTTTTGATTTTATAAACTCTCTTTCTTTTTTTCTTTCTGATTTTTCTTTCTTACAAAATGACAAATATTCGTAATCATCCTTATCATTTTGAACATGTATTACAACCCTCAGTAGACTATGGACAAACAACACAATATCATAATTTTACTTGGCTTGTCTTTATCAATGCAAAATGGATACCTTTTGCAAGTGCCAATCAACATAAACTAGAACAAACATTAGGATTAGGCGGTACTTTTGTGGACATTGAAGACTGTCTATTTCCTGGTGTGAAACGAGTACGTGTCTTTCCAAAAGCGAATTATTTAAGCTATTTGGGTGTTAAATATCGATTATCAAGAGTGATGCAACCACATCAATTTGAATTTGATGCTACAGAACAAAGACAGCAACAAGAACTGGATGAAAATGATCCTGCTATGAATCGAATACTACAACCAAGCAGGTTTATTGTTATGGATAATCTATGTAATACATCTCACGTGAACCTATAAATTTGATCATCCCTCTCTCTTTCTTTCTTTCTTGATAAGCCACTTTTTTTTTTTTACTTTCTTTTACTAATGACATTACCATCCCATCAACAAACACAACGTCTCGATCATTTATTTACGGCAAGTTATCGTATGTTTACTGCTTGTCCGTCCTTGAGTCGATATTATATGAATGAATTTCAAAATACATTGACAGAATATGAGTTAACTTCAGCTACAGAACGTCTTTCTTGTTCTAGTTGTGGACAAATTCTAGTACCAGGGTTGAATTCACAAGTACGACTGATATCTAAGAAAAGACAACATAAGCCTAACAAAAGTTTGATTCGATCAATGTGCTTTACTTGTCGTCACACAAAGATATACCATGGCTCTTACAAGAAAAAGATACCCACTGAAGAAACAGCACCTCCAGTGATTGAACAAGGCAAGAAAAAGAAAAACAAGGGAAAAAAGAACAATCTAAAAGCCTTGCTATCTAAACCTAAGCCAAATACCTCAACAACAGGCGGTCTCAGTGATTTCTTATCCTCACTTTAATAATAAATTTTGTTCTGAATGCTTCTAAAGTGTTCCTTTTATTTATTTATTTGTGATGGTATGGTCGATGGTGAATTTCGATTGGAGGCTTCTTCATTATTTAACAAGTAAAATGGGTAGTGTTTTTGATCTGCAAAAGTTGGCATGTTATTATTATTATTATTATTATTATTAGTACTGACAGCTTCTTCTGTTTGAGAACATATCGAGGATGTTCTTCGCGGTCTTGCTGAATCACTTACAGTACCATCACTTCCATATTCATCTCTTCTATGCCTCTTTCTTGGTCTACCCACTGGGCGTGCTAACAAGAGATCAATCAAGAGAAAAAGAAATGAGTCAGGCTTACCTGCTGCTTCATTCTCAGCCTTAAAATCAGAAATATACTGTTGGTATTTCTAATCCCCCCTCTCAGCATCAGTCTATCATTTCTATGTGTTATGGTTTACCTTAAAAGCGTCTGTCTTTTGATATTCTTCTACTTTCTTTAAATACTCTTCCCTTGCTTTCAACGCAATGGTCTCATACATTTCTTTTTCTGCTGGGGTGATATTCTTCCATCGATCACCAATGATCTTGGCTAGATCAGTAAACGACTTGTTTTGTTGCTTCAGTTCTGCTCGTACATCATTCGAGAACATCACATAAGCAGAAGGTGGTTTTAAAGGTGCGTTTATGTCTGGTTTAGCATGGCGATGATACTTGCGTTTCCATAATCGATGGACATTATCACTGGTTACTGCTTCTTCTTCTGTAGAAGACATGCCACTGGCTGTGTTATGGATCATCGTGCCTGCCGATGGAGAATAGTCATTTGGTATGTAGGAGGCTGCAGAAGATGGAGAAGAGGTGTTGAGGTGAGAAGAAGTTGACATGTGGATGTCGTTGGTGGGTTTGGATTGAATGGATGTACTGGGTGCAGGAAAAGATGGGTTAGTGACATGAAGGCGTTGACCAGGGGGAGGTTGGGCTGGTGGTGGTGGTGCTGGTTGATGCATCTGATGTTGTTGTGTGGGTGGTTGGGGTGGTTGAAATGGTTGTGGAGCATAGTCTAGTTTGTTTTTAATACAGGATCATGTTAAAAATAAAATAAAAAGGGGGGGGGAGTTATACCTGTTAGATCCTTATTGTTCAAGATAGGTGTGATATTTAATGGAATATGAGGCGATATTCCTTTCGCATTTGCTATGGCTCTTTGGAGGAGCTACAAATAGAAATGGGTTATAAGTCATCTACAAGAACATCAAATTCTCAATCATCATTTTTCGTCATATCAAATAGAAACATACTCTACGATGCCCTCGTTTGACTTGCATCTGTATTAAATCTGATTCTGTGATTTCTAGCAGCTATGATAAGGTAAATAGACATTCATGATATGATATACCTACAGATTCTAGTCTGTCAAACCCTTCTTCCATAAAGATGTCAACATATTGAAATAGACCACACTGAGATAAAAATGCTTCTACTTGTTGTTGGTGTATGTGTGTTGGCTGGCATAAATCAATAGGGTTATCATTCGTTGGTGGTGGTGGTGAAGACATGTTTTGCATAAAAAAATATATATGTATAAATTTAAATTCTGTGGTCGAGATGGTAAAAATCGGCTTCTATTTAGATCTTCATTCAGGAAAAAAAAAAGTAGTTACTGACAAGCATACGTTTATTTCTTTCTTTTTTTTTTTTCTTTTTCTTTTTTTGTTTGTTTCCTATAAAGAATAAGTCTTTTTGCTACAAAAAAAAAATTTGTTTTAAGGAGTGAGAGTAAGAGAAAAAAGAAAAAAAAGAAAAAAAGGATTTTTTTTAAAAAACAAAAGGGAAATACACATACACATACACGCAGCAGTTTATATATGGGATGAATGACGCAGATAAACTCGATAGAAGTCTCAAGAACAACATAGAACAATGTTCTATCGATAAATGTTTATTTGAATTTTCTATTTTTTGACATACCGCTTTATTTTATTCATTTTGTAACAATCAAGTTCAAGTACCGAAGATACATCAAAATAAGATATATACACTTTTAGAAGATGCTAATTTATATATCCTGTTTCTTTTTCGATTTTTTACAAATTAGTTTGTCCTATCCTATTCTATGAAAAAAAAAATTGTATTTTTCTCTTTTTCTCTTAACATAACAATAGCATCATTAAAAACATTACATCAAACAAACATATTTATTTTGTCATTTATAGGATGGAATAACCCATGTTGTTACCTCCTAGTTTCTGTAAGGTACAATGGATAACAAAACTTATTTGACATATTTATTGTGTTACCTATTGTGACTGTATTCCATGATTTCAAAACAAAAAAATAAAAAAAAAAAAAAAGAGAGGCTACCTTGTTCACCATGTCACCATCTCAAGATCCACCACCTACAACAGCTTTACTTACAGGCGCAGCAGGAGCTTTTGGAGCAGGTCTCTTAGGCGCCATTTGGCATACGAAAAGAAAACAAACACAACGCATGGAACAAGAACTGGCTGAAGGAATTGTTCATACACCACATACACCTGTGCCATATACCCCACCCAAAATGACACCTGCAGAATATGCTGTGGCTCGAAAAGAAGCGTCACTTTATGCAGTGAAAACATTGGGTTATGGTACATTATTGGCATTTAGTGGGGCTGGTTTGATCGCATTGGGTGTAGGTTATTGGCTTGATGTTCGCAATGTAAGTGTTGGGATGATAGAAAGTGTATTGATGTGTGTGTGTCTCTTTTTTTTTTTTTTTTTTTTTTTAGTTTAAGGAGTTTTCAGATAAACTTCAAATTATTGTACCTAAACAAACATCCAAGTTGAGGCAAATGTTGGGAGGAAAAAAGCTGGAAATGACGTCAGAAGAACAACAAGAATTAGATAGCATTCAAATGAAAGATTAAAAAAGAGAAACCTATATTATTTGCTCGATCTGTTTAAACTAGCGGCGGATGATCTATGCGCTGTCTGAACCGGGAAATTGAATGAGTCAAGTTAGTAATCATAAATAAGCTTTGATGGATAAGAATTCTATGTTTGAAATTGAAAACACTGTTTCATAGTGATATACATCTTTTCTATGCTTATTTGGTCATTGAATACAAGTCATAGGATAAGGAAAGCAGTTTTGTTTTTGGGAAACAGTATGTTTTATTTTTGTTCATTTAGACATTCTAATTCTTTACATTCTAAAGACACCAAAGTTCGTCTTCTCAATAGGTGCATTCAATGAAGCACTGAGTGCTAAACCAAGCACAGTACGAGTATCTCGAGGATTAATGACACCATCATCCCATAATCTGGCACTTGAGAAATAAGGATGACCTTCAGCTTCATACTTTTCACGAATAGGTGCCATAAACTTTTCTTGTTCTTCTTCAGACCATGTTTGGCCCTTCTTTTCTTTACTTTCTCGCGTGATTTGTGCTAATACATTAGCACTTTGTTCACCACCCATGACAGAGATACGAGCATTCTATCGGTCGATGAGTTCTATGTTTCAATCAGGTTGATTTTACTTACAGGCCACATCCACAAGAACCGAGGAGAATAAGCACGACCACACATACCATAATTACCAGCACCAAAACTACCACCGGTAATCACAGTGAACTTGGGCACACGAGCACACGAGACAGCATTTACCAACTTGGCACCATTCTTGGCAATCCCGCCTGCTTCAGCAGAAGAACCTACCATGAAACCAGTAATGTTCTGCAAGAACACAAGAGGAATACCACGCTGAGAACACAACTGGATGAAATGAGCACCCTTCAAGGCAGACTCAGAAAACAAGATACCGTTATTAGCGACGATACCGACAGGCATACCATGAATGTGAGCAAACCCAGTGACGAGTGTGGTACCGTAGTTTTCCTTAAACTCAGCAAATCGACTGCCATCGACAATACGAGCAATGACGTTCTTGCTGTCAAAGGGCTTTTTGAGGTTGTCGCCGACAATGCCACCAAGCTCATCAGGTGAGTATAAGGGTTCTTGAGGGACACAGAGATCAAGTTGGGGTTTCTTGGTGCGGTTGAGTGTGCCTACAATACGACGGGCCAAGACAAGCGCGTGTTCGTCGTCAAGGGCATAGTGGTCTGTGACACCAGACGTGCGGCAGTGGAGATCAGCACCACCCAAATCCTCGGGACTGATGACTTCACCAACGGCTGCTTTCACAAGAGGAGGTCCAGCCAAGAAGATGGTACCTTGTTTCTTGACAATGATACTCTCATCTGCCATGGCAGGTACATACGCACCACCTGCTGTACATGAACCCATGACAGCAGCGATTTGAGGAATGCCCATTGAAGACATATTGGCTTGGTTATAAAAGATACGGCCAAAATGTTCACGATCAGGAAAGACGTCGGCTTGTCGAGGAAGATTGGCTCCTCCAGAATCAACTAACATGTTCATGAGTCTACAGATATAGAGGGAGGAAGTGGCTTATGTAACACACATACCAAGGTAAATACAAGGCAAATGATTCTCTTTTGCAATTTCTTGAGCACGAAGATGTTTCTTGACTAAAATGACATGTCAGTTAAACATTCTTTAAAAACCATTAATTCTTTACCTGTAATGGGATAATAGGATCCACCCTGTATACCGGGTGAGAAAAAAATATATATATATATAAAAAAAGTAGGTGTGCTGTAAGACTTACCTTGACAGTTGGATCGTTGGCTACCACCATACATTCAACCCTTTGTTTTAAAAGTCAGTCCACATTCCCACGACTCTTGTGTTTTTTTTACCACACTTACCCATTCACGCGTCCAATACCAGTGATGATAGAGCCAGCAGGTACTTCTTCATCATAGAGTTCATAGCCTGCTAAAGTAGACAATTCAAGAAAAGGAGAACTAGTGAATCCCATAAGTTATGTGGCATGTTGCTATCCGATGTACTTACTTTGGATCCAACAAACGATTGATTCTATCATGAATAAGCATACATGCTATCCTATTGAAATCAACTTACCTGTCTCTGGGTAACATTTTCTTTCGAGACAAATGTCTTTGACGAGCAGCTTCTCCACCTCCTTTTTAAAAGATGGTTATATATATATATATGATGGTTTCTATCTCTAGCCACTTACCCAACTTGATCTTTTCTGTCTTGAGGTTCAAATCATCCACTAATCTTTGCATTCTCTCTGCGTTCTCTTTGAATGAAGCACTGGCAGTTTCTACTCGGTTAGGAATGACAGAAGCATTGTCTTCATGAAGAGAATGATAATGAGATTTAAGCACAGAATGAAATGCAGCTGGTTGACGAGTCAGTGCATAACGTGTTTGATGAACAAGTCTTTGAGATAACATTTTAAAGAAGAAAGAAAGAAGAAAGAAAGAACAAAAGAAGATGTATAAAAAGGTACAGTTTTTCCCACGACGCACACAAAAGAAAGAGAGTGAGAGCATCCAGCATTACAAAATAATCTGGCCAATCAAGCATGCTTCTTAAAGTTGCACTGAGTAAATCTTGTTTAGTCGTACACACATTGGGCAACCTTGATTGGCCAGATTATTTCAAATGATACTATGGTGCATTATCTTTTTTGTTTTTGTTTTTTTTCTGTAATATAGGATGGGCAACAACATCTCAAATTTCACAGACATGGCTACAATAAGTAGTTATGTGAATGTGCTGGGCGATGTTTATTTTGAAAAGAGGTAATAAAACTAGACATAGGGCCTATTTATGTAATGACTTGTAGTATTGGCACAGCTCGATTCATGAAGACATTACGTGCAAGACATACAGATGGTTATGTGATCATCAAATTATTCATTAAACCAGAATCTGGTATGGACTTGTCTAGACAAGTCAAAAAGATCAAAGGCAAGTAGATTGCATCCACGCGTCTTTCTTGTTGACAATCACATACAGAGGAATCCAAAGCATTGATGAATGTACCTAATGCATTCTACTTTCAACGAGTGGTGGAAGATGACCGTGCTACTTTTCTTGTTCGACAATATCTATATAGTAGTCTTTATGATCGTATCAGTACTCGACCTTTTCTGACGACGATTGAAAAGAAATGGATTGCCTATCAGTTATTAAGAGCAGTAGCAGACTCGCATGAAAAAGGTGTCTATCATGGTGATATCAAGACAGAAAATGTACTTGTTACTTCTTGGAATTGGGTGTATTTAGTAGACTATGCTTTCTATAAGCCTACTTATTTACCAGAGGTATGGAGACAATATGATGGTGCATGCTATTCATGTTTTTATTTTGTTAATAGAACAATCCAGCCAATTATTCGTATTATTTTGACACTTCTTTTCGAAGAACAGGCTATATTGCCCCTGAGCGATTTTATGGACCTGAATCCGAGATAGAGCAACGCATGGTAAATAGCAATCCAATGTGCATAAAAGAACTTATTTGTTAATAGAACACACTGGCTGAAAATGAACATAAAAGTGAACTGACGCCTGAAATGGACATCTTTTCAGTAGGGTAAGGCCTCTACTCCATTTGCTATATAGAGTACTCATAGGACCTAGATGTGTGATTGCAGAATTGTTTCTTGAGGGCACACCTTTGTTCAACTTGTCTCAATTGCTTAAATATAAAAGTGGTGATTATCATCCTGACACTGTACTTGATCAAATAGAAGACAGACATATGCGTGATATGATCAAACATATGATTCAAATGGATCCAACCAAACGATATTCAGCAGAAAAGTATTTATCAGAATGGCATGGAAAAGCATTTCCTCACTATTTTTATTCGTTTCTGTATCAATACATGAGCGCATTGAATCAAAAGGTCCATAGTCCACCAGAACAGACAGATACTACCATTCTATCTGCTCTTTCTTCAGCTTATCCTAATGTTAACACAAAGCTGACAGATGCAGATGAAAAGATGGAGCATGTATTTGATGATTTTGAAAGGATTCTTTACTTTATATCGTCGAGTGATACAGAAAGAAAAAGAGCAGACAGTACAGCCTCTTCTATTTTACTTGCGCCTGTTAATGTGTCTACTACCAACACATTCACAGAAGAAGAAGGATCACTTATTTTACTCTCATTTATTTGTTCTTTGATCAGAAATACACTTTATCCCAGCAGCAAACTAAAGGCATTGGACATTCTGCTTGGCTTGGGTGAAAGATTACCTGACGATGTCAAACTGGATCGATTGGTCCCTTATCTGATTGCTTTATTAACAGACGAATCTGCCCTGGTCAGAGCCAATGCGATCAAGACACTCACTCAAGTCTTGTGTCTTGTCGAATCCATCTCGCCCATTAATGCCCGTATTTTCCCTGAATACATTATACCCAGCATCCGCCCATTTTCCACAGACCCTGATGTTCTTGTTCGATCGACCTATGCTAGCTGTATTGCCTTATTAGCCGAGACAGCATTACGGTTCTTGGAAATGACACAACTGTTAAAAGCAGACCATGTCTATCCACTTCAAGATACTGATTCAGAAGATCTGGATTTCGAGTCTGCCTATGACTCTTCCTTGCAGGATTTACAGGCTGTGATTCAAGAACAAGCGACCATTTTATTGATCGATAGTGAAAGTGCTGTCAAACGAGCCTTGTTGACCAACATTACTTGCCTCTGTGTGTTCTTTGGAAGACAAAAGGCAAACGATGTCCTGTTGAGCCATATGATTACTTATCTGAACGACAAGGATTGGATGTTGCGAAGTGCTTTTTTTGAAAGTATCAAAGGTGTAGGTACTTTTGTAGGTGCTAAAAGTCTAGAAGAATACATTTTACCTTTGATGATTCAAGCCTTGACAGGTACGTTTGTAATAACAGACTGAAGCTTACCCATATGCATAGATGCAGAAGAATTCGTGGTTGAAAAAGTCTTGAATTCATTGACAAGTTTAGCAGATCTAGGTCTGTTTCCCAAGATGAAGCTATGGGAACTAGTAGGCGTCATTTGGCCTTTGATTTGTCACCCCAATGTCTGGATTCGATATGGTGCTATTGGGTTTATTTCCTCAAGTGCTAAAAATCTACCAAAGACTGATCTTTGGTGTATTATCTATCCTATGCTGAGACCCTTTTTGAGATCCGATATTGCTCAAGTGAATGAAGGCACCTTATTAGAAAATGTAGAGACACCTGTAAGTGTGTCTATAGTTCTTTTTTATATATGTATTAACAAACTTAGATTTCTCGCCAAGTCTATGAACAGGCCATCGTTTGGGCTACAAAAGCAACTGTTCAATCTAATTTCTGGAAGCAACAGATCAGTAAACCTATCAAAGATATGATGTCGTTTAAAGCACCTCGTATGTCAATGGCAGCATCCAACACATTCATGAGCAGCAGTAAACGAGGTAAGTGAACAGCATGGAAACATCAGTATCTTATTAATCCATTCTTAGGGTCTTTATTTAACAGTAGCATCACAGCAGAAGAGGAACAGGATCATTCAAAAGAGTAAGTTGCTGAAATACATGCCATGGATTCAACAAGCCATTAGGGATCAAATTTTCTTGGAGCGTTTAAGAAGTTTTGGCATGTCGATAGAAGATGAAGACAAGTTGCGATACATGCGAGAATATATTTACAAAGTGAGCAAGACAAAGATGAGGTAAATTCAAAAAAAAAGAGGTTAAATACTCACTCTTTTTTTTTTCAAGTCGGCCAAAAGCCATTGAAGAACAAAGCTTGATGGTAATTATATATATATATATATATATATATAGACTAACATAAAGAGTAGAAGGGTGACATCTTGTTGAAAAACCTTAATGTGACGCCCATGACTGTGTTCTTACCTGACTTGTCTCAAAAGTTACGCAGCATGAAATCAAAGCAAGGGGATAAGCCGTGAGTATACGATAGGAAGCTTGACTGTATATATTCATCTAAAATATAGTCATTCTTCACCCAGTCTTCAAGTACCCAAATCAATGCGTACTCAGTCTCGAGAAGATTTATGCAAACTCAATCGAATTGCTAGCCAACCTCATATTCAGGCACTCTCACCCAGTATTGTTGATAAAGAAAACCATAACCATTATCAAGAACCAGTGACAGCCATCCCTATTCAGAACAAGATAAACTACCGAACCTCACCTATTCCTAGTCCTTCAGACTATCACTTTGGATCGAGTGTGCCTAAAAGCCTTGAAAGGCCTAAAAGTAGGTTATACACAACATATCATGGTACTCATAACCTTCGTAGGCATTATCTTGACCATGGATGCTATCAAGAACAAACATCACACACTAACAGAACCTGTTGAGTTGAGCTTATTATCCAGTCAGACAAAATCACAGAGTATCCATGATCATGATGATCCACCCAAGGAACCACCCAATAAAGTGAGCTCAAGTAAGTCTATATAACACATCTACTTTGTATTCATTGTCCTTTTTTTTTTTTTACAAGTTGGATATGCTCACTTGCACAAACTATTGTACAAAATTGCAACGGAAGCATTCCCCCCTCATATACCAGGTAATGCATATATAGATATTGTATGATGCTTACTTTAGTTAGAATTTGCTGGAGACCCTTCTGTTATGAAACGTATCCGCAAACTCACCAACATGACTACACCAAACACTTTATACAACTGGAAGCCTGAAGGCATTTTGGTGGCCCATTTCACTGAACATACGGGCTCTATCAATCAACTAGCCATTTCTTTTGACAATCTCTTGTTTGCTTCTTGTTCTGATGATGGTTCTGTCAAGATATGGGATTGTTCTCGACTGGAACGGAATGTCACCAATCGATCCAAAGCCACTTATAATCAACAGGGAGGTCGTATTAAATGCTTGACATTTGTTCAACACACTTACAGTATTGCTGCTGCGTCTGACAATGGAAGCATCCATATTTTTCGGTAAGTGAAAGACTCAGATGGACATGGCACTGATGGACATGTTAGTGTGGATATTCGTAATGCAGGTTCAGCACTCAAGTTTGGTAAATGCATCACCGTACGAGAATATCAATTGATGGACGAACATGCTATTCTCATGCAGCACTTGACAAGCAATGCTTCAAACACAATGACAGGGTCCAAATCAATCTTGATGTTTGCTACGACCAAAAGCACCATTTATGCGCTTGATCTATTGACGATGGAGACGATCTGGAAGCTGCAGAACAACAAGAGCCATGGTGTGATTACTTGTATGGTCACTGATCCTAAACATGTCTGGTTACTCGTAGGCACCATGCGAGGTATTTTGACATTGTATGATTTACGGTTCCAAATCCCTCTCAAGTCGTGGCTTCATCCAAGCAAGAGTCGTATCAGTTCATTGGTGTTGATGGCCGATCCTCGCGATACGCAGGGCGAGAAGCATTTGGTGAGAATAGCAGCAGGAAGAAACGAGATTTCTGTCTGGGATCTAGAATCATTGACATGTTTACAAGTCTTTGCTGTCAAATCAGGCGATGAAAAGACCACAGGTGTCTTGTTGGAAGCCTACAAGGCTTTAGAAGCTCCCTCTGATAAAGACATTTTGTTAAACACATTTACCAACAAGGAATCAAATCTGGTAGAGAATTCAGTTCGAGCCGTCATCTCACCTCTTCATTGTCCGTTTATGATCACAGGTGGTACAGATCGAAAGATCAGATTTTGGGATACGTCTCGGGTGGAGAATTCGGGTGTTGTTTTAGGCTTGGAAATGGATGAACCCAAGCCAAGATACAGGTTTGTTCAAATCATATCCTTTTTTTTTTTTTAATCAAAACATGATAGTACAAATACATTTGATCATATGAATTTTTACTTTGAGTTTACACATGCCAATCGTCAACAAGGTGCATCCAACTATACAAGTCGTACAACAGCAGCCACAACCACAACCATGTCTATGTCTCATCATGCAAATGCCATTGCACAACAGCAGTATTTGATGAGAAATCATACAGATGCCATTACAGACATGGTATTAACAGAAGCACCTTATCCAATGATTATCAGCGGTGATCGAGATGGTGTTATCAAGGTTATTTCTTAAGAAAAATAAGTCAAAGTCGAATAAAGAGTATTTTTTTTTTTACCATCCTACAGAACGACTTGTCTTTATTGTTACATGTCATGATAGCTAATGAAGAATGAGTCAATGTATGTAGGGTGAGAAACAACTTACTTCATTGAAAATGTTGAAATTAACCATGGCCACAGGTTTCTTTTTCTCATTGATGGTGTTATTTGACTAGAGAAATTGAGTATCATATATTACCAACAATTGGCTTACCTTGAGTCTTTTAGGAGAAGGCTCATGAGAAAGAGATTTTGATTTAGGTTGTATGAGTGGTGAAGGAGCAGGTGGAGAGAAAGATGCTCGTGAATGCATTGCAAAATTATCTTGGTATTCTCTTGTTAATTGTGAAGCGGGTTTGGGTACACGTATCGTTGTTGTATGTTGATGTATTGGTTTAGGTCTTTTAGGGGATGAATGATAAATAGAAGCACTGATATGAACGTTAATCATTGTACAAGGTTTTGTCGTTACTCACACTTTGTCTGTCTCTTTTTTTGTTTGTTGAAATAATTTACTCATTGTTGATCGCCCTAAATGATGGTTAAAGCTCAACATAGACCATGCGTACTTACTTGCTGATTCGTATGAGTGTCTCTTTTTTGTAGGCACAACACCATGTAATACTTTGATAGACTTTTTTTCTTTTTCATTCTGTATCTTGCTGTATTGATTCTTGACTTTTTCTTTGATCAATTGCCTCTTTTTCTCATTTTCCTGATATTTGTTCTATGGATGCTGAAAATTAAAATTGACATTAAATCAGATATTTCTTACAAGATAAAGTTCTCTCCATTGTTTTGGATCTTGATGTAACCCTTGTTCGTATTCGTGCCGGATATCTTGAAATAAAAGACAATGCTTCAACCATAATTCTATCCATGCGGATAAGTTTATGTCTATCAATACAATATCACTTACCATCTGACTCGGCTGCGATATCCTACATATGCTTGTTAGCCAATCATAGATTATCGATCAAAGGGGGAGGGGGGAGAGAGAAACATACTGGATTTGCTTTTTCAATACGATACAGTTGCTGCGGTGTAGCGTGAAGGATAGAAGCCTTAAGTAAAGAATAGGGAACACTACCCACGTCCACTAACACTAGTATCCAAATTAGTTTATGGCGGCAACTCTATTCGACTTACAATCCAAATACTTTGCTAGTGTATCTTGACAAGTGGTGACTAGTGACTTGACTTGTTTATTATCTGGCATTAGGATTCGATATTGAAAAAAAGAAAAAAAAAAAAAGAAGAGAGAGAGAGAGAGAGCGAGAAATTTGAAGAGGTGTGTGTATGAGCGGAAATGAGAAACAAAGTCACTTTATTACCAAGACATCATGGATCAATTCGTACATAAGGCTTTTTATCATAAACGCAAAAAGTGCTCTTTCTTTTTGAAATAGAAAAAAAGTAGCTGGGTCTTTACTTTCCTTTATTTTTACATGATCTCCTTGCTTTCTTTTTATGCATGAACTCCTCTGTTGTTAACTTAATTTTCAAGTACCTGAGTTTTTGAATTGGCTTACGGAATCTGCATATCGAGACGATGTAATTTCAATGCTCTGGCTAGTCACTGGTATAAATGATAGTAAGCAAGTCTGATCAACTACTTTGATAACAAATACTTTTTTTGTGCAGCTCGGCTCTTCTTTTCATTCAACAAAAAACACAATCGTATAAGTATTATGGAGGGATCGATATTAATTAAACTAGAGCTCATTACTATCATTAAAAGAAAAACATACATACATTGTGACTACCAAATCACACTCTATTCTTCATGCGCTTTTAAACTCAGGATAGTATCTTGATTTGTAAACCAACTTTCTTTACGATCTGATAAACAATAATAGTATCACTTATAGATTGGCAGCCCGCTGCAGGCGTAAGTGCTTATCATCATAGATCAATATTTCTGCTTTCTAATTCCCTTCTTTTGAGCTTCTTATATTAGAGCATATGTTGTGAGATCAAGAGAGAATAGATAATAAATAAGAGAAAAGGTAAAAACACAGAGAAAGTCCGTTAGAACTTGTATAGGTTTTTATTTCTCCAAGAAATGTTATCTTTCAATTGCTATAAAACGTCGAGGTATTTATACTTTTTCTTCTCGGTCAAAATATTGTTTTGGGGTTAGCTTCTTGACTACGGATTGATTTGTTAGATCAGGAGCAATTAAGAGAAATGCCTTTAGAGGAAGTTGTCAGCTCAGTCAATAGTACATGATCTGACCTGAACTTGAATAAACTATTACATATTTGTCAAATGCCAATGCTAATGTATTTGTCAGCTCTAACTGTCACTTTATGAGGGCCATTGATAATAACAGAGTCACTAGGTTCATAATCTCTGACTATGAGGATGATGTAGTACTTCTAGTATAATGAGTGAATGTCAGTGACTATAGATCCATTGCAATTGCCATAGATGTGATCTGGTCTTTTGCCATGATCATCATTTATTGATCTATGCATATGAATTCATATATGTTCACAACAAAAACAATGGGCATTTCGAAACATCCAGCCACTGGTAATGAATGTACAGACACTAACTCCAAGCTAGTAGCTGTCCAATCGTTCTACTCCAAGTTGTATACAGAGGAGAGAATTGACATAAACAGTTTAGAAGCTATGACGAACCAAATTAACAAAGTCATGTCCAAAGAAGAAAGCGACAGCTTGATTGAAGAGATTCACTATGAAGACATCATACTAGGTATACAAAGAAGTTCACGTAAGAGTAGTCCAGGGCTAGATGGTATCCCATATGAGATATTCAGTATCATCGTTAACCAGCCAAACTGTCGAGATATCATACCACAAGTCTACAATGATGCTATCAAACTAGGAAAGTTTCCAAGATCATGGCAGCAAGGGTGTGTTGTATTGCTACCAAAAAAAAAAAAGGAGACTTATCATACTTAGGAAACTGGAGACCAATCACGCTGATCAATACAGACTGTAAAGTTTTCACTAGGTTAATGAATGCAAGAACGATAGAAATCGCCAATCGGCTTATCACCAAATTCCAAACTGGATTTATGCCAGTGTGACATAATCACCCAAAACGGCCCAAAAAGAAGTTCTGCTTTATTAAAGGTTATATTTTGTATTGTATTTATACTGTTTGTATGATAATTGATTATCCCTGATTTGGGACTGAGTGTGTATACACTAGCTAATCGGTTGAATAGATTAAGGTACAGAAGAACAGGGTACATGATCAGGGCACAGACCTCGTCTACCATTGGTATTGATGCAGATGTCAATTTGTGATTATGTGATGGTCTGATCTTTAGCGTGTTGAAACTAAGATAGAAGACATCCATCGAAACTGCGGATAAAACTGTGATTGAAAGATATATTTATACATGGCATTAATACTTGGTCTTTTAAGGCATAACTAGTGTAAGAAGGGATGAATAATGCTGTGTATACAACAAGCAGCCACTTCCTATTCCAAAGAAGAATAAAAGACATCGAAAATGATCAATGCGTCAGTTGTAATGAAATAGAATATGTCAAACACCTACTGATCTCTTGCGGTAATAAAGCAATGATTTAGCAAGATATATCCAACAAGTTCCTTGGCTACCCAATCGAAATTGATACAGATAAGATATTCCAAGATCTTAAAAATCTCACACTGTCAAGATACCTCATTTACAACTTAGATGTCAAGATCAATATATTCGACTTCTTTGTAACAATTATCAGATCAATCTGGGGCGGCCATTTCCAACAACACTTCCATGGAGTGCCTTTTGTGATGTTTGGGTTGTGAAATGAAAATAGAATAGAATAAAAAAGAAAACAAAGAAATACAGTGAGACTGTTCAGTACTTCTTTATTACAAAAATAAATTGATTGTCTAAAATATATCTTTTCCAGGTTGTCTTTTATACTACCTGATTTATTGACTAATTATGATTACTGATTATTGATTACTTGATCTATTAAGAGATACATTGTCTTATTCAGCACAAGAGGTTCTTTTATGTCTATTTCTGATGTAAATTGATTATGATATATTTTAGTATGTAATTGAAGACTTATTTAATGTTCAGATCATCACAAGATTAAATTATCACAAATCTGTGATATTCCCACTGTTGGGTCAATCTCGCTCATTATCTGAGACGTTTCATCGACACATTCGACAACTACAGTTTCAATGGTTTGATGCCAACAGTCCTTCTTATCTCCGATACCTTGGATATCCTTTCTGATTTAATACCACTCAGAGAGATACGTTCTGCAATGAAGTCATCCAAAAGCTGCAATATGCCATTGATAGAAACAAATCTAGACAAACCTCTGTGTATGGTCGAGCAAAATTGGACAACGCTATCTTACTGTCTCGGTTCTGGCATGTTCTTCGTATCACTGCCCTCCCAACCTACTTCTTCACAAAAATTTCTTCAATGATTTATCAGTTCGTTTGCCAAGGAATTTTTACTTCCCTGCGTAAGACAATTATTTACCATCCAAGACTTGGAGATTTGTCCGTGATAGACGTCCCTGCACAACAGAAGGTCTTCCAAAATCGGTACATTCGAACCATCCTCCATAACAATTACACTGATCGACCTATCCCTGCTTTCTTATTGCAGCTACTTGTATCGTACATTCAAGCGGCTTTCGATTGCCCTTATTATTAAGTATCTTTGCTTTTTTCCGAGACTCGTAAACCTGCTCATCCCTCTGGTTTACGCACGCTCTCTGCATTCTTAAAGCAATAAATGGTTATCCTCTCCCTTCCTCCTGGGACGATAGGAAGCTCAGCCCACCTGCATGTCTGGAGATCCCTTTTGTTGACCTGTGCCAACCTGGGCAAATATGTCCTCAAATCCTGGATAACGCAACCATTCAATTGCAAAAAGCATCCTATTTTCTGAAAATTGATCCTTCCTCAGGAGTGCACCAATTCAAAAAAAAAAAAAGACAATAATGCAAAAGCCTTGTACTGTTGTCACGGATTCACAAGGCATACAAAGATGGTTCGCTGCTGTTCTTGCCTTTTTTTTTTCAAAAATATTTAATTCGTTCATCGGATCCTTATCTACCGGTTAGCTTTGAACCATATCTACAACGATTTGCTTACAACGACTATTCAAACCTCAAATTCAACAATCCTGAGCTCCGCCAAATGTACTCAAGACATCTTCCTAATATACAGTCAATAAAGGCTAGCATAAACACTACCCGATTTAAACGTTTTCTTCGGATTTCAATTCCAAGTCGTTCGAGGAACCTATGGTATCGTCTTTTGTACAACAAAATCTCCAGCAGGACAATTACCACCTCCATCCTGCAACTACTAGATGATAAGTGTATATCTTGTGGCTTATCCCAACTCCAGAGCACATGTTGTTTACATGCATGGCTAACAACGATATGTGGCTAAATGCTATCAATTTGTATTTCAAACACCCATCTCGCTTCTCTCTTCCACAGCTATACCTGGACGTAATTGCTTTGAACGTTGATCATTACCAACTATTAGATACGTACCTTCGTCTCAATAGCTTTGAAATTCTTTCTGCTGTCTTCTTCTCTATTTGGAATGCCTACTGGCGCCATCATTTCGATTCTTAATTGTACGTTAGTCAAGTTATACTCGATGAAGCCGTCAAAACGATACGAAAACTATCTGCTTACAAATACTTGTAAATTCTGTTTTTTTAAGACAAGTCACTGCTTCTTACACTTGTTCTCCTTTAAATATATCCCCCTATTCGATGAGTTTAATGAAAACCCCCCGATATCTTCACTTTTCACTATTTTGTGATTGGTGACCGATAGAGACATTTTAGTACGAATTGTTTCTCTAGGTCTATAAAATACAACTAAAGTGTTGAACTCACAAAAGTACTATAAAAAATGTACACTAGGACTCAGAAACAAAGAACAGGTTTCTGAAGTATAACTCAAAACTTTAGTAACAAAAATACAATGTTATTTACATCATTTGGTACTATGCATAAATATCTACAGATTTTGCTAAGACAGTTATCTCATAATACTTCATTTTTGCGTAGTTTTAGTCCATCATTTCTTTTTTTTAAGTTGTATTTATTGATTGAGTCGCGTACACTAAGAGTAATGGTCAAAGTGAAGAGGCGGGTGCAATTGAGATAATGCTAAGAACTGATATAAAATATAATAACTAAATAAAAATACGATAAAATAAAGTAAACAATGTAGAGGTTATAGAAGTGAATGGCATTGATCCTCTTCAATGGTCTGACGAACATTGGATCGGATGCTTGCTAATATTGCTGTGGATATAATGGGGGGTTTTGTCAAAGATAAATCTCATATAAGCAAGCCAGGTTTGTGAAAGAGTCATTATGAGGATTCTGTATGGTTTGATTCCTTTCCATTGGCAGTACCAGATGTACAAGAAGTCCAGAAACAGAAGAGCCTCTTTGATATCAGAGATGGATATGGTAGGCTATAGGAACTCGAGAATTATTTCCCTTTATACCTTTTCTTTAGTTGGACAGTAGAATAACAAGTGGATGGTTGAGTCTTTTGAAGATATGCAAAGAGGGGAATTGAACATCATTTCTTTCAAAGTTCTGATCTCTTCTTTTTTTTTTGTCAACATAATCCTCCCTTGACGTACCTTTTTAAGAAAGAATTATCCTCTACTTAATTTTTCTCATTTGTGTCATTCTTTGTCTTTCAGCATCACAAGTTAGTTCTATCAGCAAAGTCAATTATAGGAAAGAATAGACGGAATTGGCTCACAGCTTTGTTTCTTCTATTGTCAATTCGTTTCAAAGACTAGACTCCAACATTGATGGTATTAATGGTTTCCTTTTTTGAGCAACAATTTGGAATTCTGTTGTTCAACATAAATACGTTCGCTTGTGTTCACTTATCTTTTTATTTTTACTATTAAAAATTGCTGTCATTGATTTGAACCTAATACTATACACTGATCTGAAATAAGAATTAACCCATTTTTTTTATCATTCGAACTTAGCAATAAAGGCATTATGATCAAGATGATACTTAAACGCATTCAATTTTTTGTGGATGATTTGTTAAGATGTTTAGTTTAAGATAATATAGTTTAGTACTTGATAGTACAGCCTTTGGTATCAATCACAGCTTGGCTGATCTATTGTATAGTAGTGCAAATGCAATGAGAAGATGGTGTAACGCAAAGAAAAACAAGCAAGCAACCTACTCCTTGATTATTATTATATGCTTTGTTATTCCTCAGAATAAAAGTTGGTTAAGCTTGAGCTTTAATGAACGGTTTTACACCATAATACCAGTAGTATTACGCTTATTTCCTAGTCTACCATAATGCATGGCTCTAAAAGAGGTATTCAATTACCTCCTCATATCTGTGTCAATATTTTACATATACTGGTTAATAGATGTTGATCTTATGTAATTTCTAAAATTTAATATTTTACGAATTTTTTTTTTCAGTAAAGTGTATTTAAAGCTCTTTCTCTTACACACTACTCTCCTTTTCCTCTTTTTTTTTTTTCTAACCAATTATTCTATATAGCTCTATTGAATAGACATTCTAAACAATTTTAAACATGATGCGTATTGCAGAGTCAGAAGGAGGTCCTGCAGCTGCCGTGGTTCAATGGGTAAAGAAAAAGAAAAATATAAGAGATGAGGTCGCGTTCATCTCACTTTGTCTAGATTAATTCTTTTGAGAGCATTTCACATTCGGTCAGTCATATTCAAGACCTCTCGGACGGCATCACTCTTTTCGAAGTTGCTTCCAACATGTAAGTCATCCTGTTGATGAACGTTATGTACTAACGATAGTACAAGTGACTACAAATGGTTCAAGTTAATTCGTTCAGCAGATGTAGGCGACAATTGGGTCCTTAAAATCAACAATTTAAAAAAGCTCTATAAGCTCATATCTCGTTACTATGAAGAAAAGCTAGGGGTTTCTTTTTCAAAATTGCCTGAAATCAATTTGAATGCCATTGCTAAAGACTCAGATCCACATGAAATCATTCAGTTATGTAAATACGTACTTTACATTGCTGTGTGTTGTCCAGACAATAGTCAGTACATTCAAAATATCACCCAACTCAGTAATGCTAGTCAAGAAAACCTCATGTTCTTTATCGACGAAGTAGGAGAGCTATAATGTGATGATGTAGACTAAACATTCGTTAGATTATGCGATACACAAAAGATGACCAACCCATGGAACCTCAACAAGCATCTGAACATGATACCCAAATGCATTCTTTTGCAGATGAAGGAACATACAAAAGTGAATTGACTCGAATTGTAAAAGAAAAAGAAGAACTTGAGATTCAAAACAGGCAATTGATTGACAAACATTCTGAACTCTTGACTCGCTATGTAAGTTGAATGATGTCAAACTGTAAATGATTTATTTCTTGTGATGTAGGACAGACTAGAGAATGAAAAACAAGACTTACAAGCAAGACTCAAAGACATGGACACAGCAGTAGCTCAAGCCAATGAAACAGGTCGAGCTGATTTTATTATGAGAACAGAAATTGAGCATTTAAAACAAGACTTGTAAGTTGATCGCATTAAACTCAATTCGACTGATCTCTGTATTAGACAGCGAAGTGAAGATACACGTCAAGAACAAGAAAGAAGATTGGACGACCAGACCTTTCAAATCAATGATTTAACAAAAAGAGTAATGATCATTCCCTTTTTTATGCATTGGTCACTCATCGTACTATAGAATGAAGAACTTACTAAATACGCTGAACAAGCAGTAAGACTCAAAGACCAGTTAGACGAACACCGACATGTAGCAGAAAAACTTCAAAAAGCAGAAAATGTGATTGAGAAATACAAAAAGAAGTTGGAAGAAACAGCCGACTTGAGAAGACAAGTCAAGGCATTAGAAGATCAAAATCATACCTTGATGGATCGAAATCAAAAGATTGAAGACGAGTACCGCAATGTACTTGCCTTCAAAACATTGATGGATTCTTACAAGGATCAAGTCACTATGCTGGAAACAAAGAACAATGAGTTGGTGAGAGAAAAGAACAAGTTGGATTATGAACTTGTGCAGATGACCAAGAAGATGGAGTTGTTGGAAGCAGATCGTGAAAGAGACTCAGACCGTATTCAGACATTAGAAGAGAACCTTCAAGAAGCACAGCTTGGTATGGGTTCGCTTGTAGAGAGACCTACGGCAAACAGAACATCAGAAGCTGATACAGACGATATAATGGAGATTGATGATGAATTTAATCTGAATGATTCTCTGGAAGATTCATTAAAGGAATCCAACGTCACTGAACTGTAAGTCATGACTAAATATAGGACAAAGCAATTGACACTATGTTAGTAAACTGTCCAAACGTCGTTTAGAACGTCAAGTTAAAACACTCCAAGAAGAAAATGCTCAAGGACGTAACCAAAAAGCAGTTGTCTTACAACACTTGTTGGATGATGCCAATCGTCTCAAAAATCAATTTGAAAAGAGTTACATTGAAGTCTCTCAAGAACGAGACATTCTTCAGAGTGATATGGCACGCATTCGTGAAGGTATTCCTGATGCTCTTGTCAATCAGAACCAACACACACTTTCTTTGCGTCTTCGTATTGTCGAACTCGAAAAAGAAATCAAGTCTCTGAATGAAACTGTCAAGAAGCTTGAACAAAAGATTGCTGAAGGACGGTTCAGTGATGGAGAAGAAGGTGGTGATTTCCATGCAAAATATGTCGAGTTGGAAAGCAGATCGAAGCAATTGGAAGAACAGACCAAGAAGCAATTGCAGGATATCAACAAGCTCTTGTTAGAAAAGGATCTGCTGCAGGGGCAAAGCATTGAGCAAAAGGATCTCTTGTTGGAGAAAGAACGCTTGAACAGTGAAATGAAGGCTTCCTTGGCCGCATTTGAAGCTAAGGGAGATGAACCATTCAAGCAACAAAATGCTCATTTACAACAACAATTGATTCAGTTGCAAGAAGAATTACATGAAGTCAAGACAAAACTCAAGAAAGCCAAAGAGGTAAAGTGTGTGTATTTTGTACCATGGCTAATAATGTCATGATAGTTTATCAAGCAACAAGACAAATTGTTCAAAGATAGTAAGGAACAAGCTCTGGATGGTAATAAAAATGAAGCTATTTCTTCTATGAAGACAGAGATTGCTATGCGAGAAGAAGAGATTGAAAAACTTAAGAAGTTCTTGCAAGAGACACGTATTCAAGCCCGTCGTGAGCAACAATTGATGATTTCTGCTTGGTATGACATGTCTAGAAGAACTAACAAGGAAGTTGTGAACAAAACCTTTCCTAATTCATGGCTTGGTCAACAAAGACGTACTTTAGACAACCAACTGAAGCGTCGTTAAACACCCTTTTTTTTTATTTTAAAAAATTGAATTTTTTGTTATAAATATATATATATATATATCATACTATGCAATTCAAACTAAAAACATATTCATTGCCTGTACGAATATCATCCATAACACAAAAGATAATTTCAGTTGCCTCAAGCTGTAAAGAACGAATATTGTGTCCAGGAATAATCTGAACAAGTTCACCCTATCGTTGTCCTTAGTCTATTGTGTCATTCAATAGATCTACTTACTGTATTTACATGTCGAATTTCGATAAAGCTAGAATCAAAAGCGAGTATATACGGGTAATGATAGACAAAAGATAGAGGATGTCCTTCCCAATTGATGAGCCAATCTGGTCGTACCCTGCGTCCTTTTTTGTCAATATAAAAAGCGATTTCTATAAAAGATAAGTATCACTTTCTAAATAGACAAGTTTTACCATTATAGCAAAGCATAATACAACCATCAGGATGTCTAAACATCGACACAGGTCTCAAAGTTTCTCTCTGGCTAATAAAATCATGATTTTCATCACTTGGATCCAATACACCTTGTTTTTTTTTAAAAAAAAATAAATGATGCTTATGTGTGTTCTTACTTACTTTGTACACCAGTAGAACCAATATCCACCATTTGAAACCCTTTGGCACTTCCCACGCAAATGACATTTTTGAAATACTGTAAGGAGGTGGCTTCACCCGGAATATAAAGATCCTTGAATACTTTAAGAACATCACTCGAGTTTCGCAAAAAAAGGCCCAGATTGGCTGATTGTCTTTTCTTTTTCTTTTTCTTCTTTTCTATTGTTCCTTCTTGTGGCTCTAAAGCTCGAATGGTGGATGTCATGGCATTGTATTTTACAAGGCAGACCAGTAGACGCTCAACAGCCATGGTCTTGTCGTAGACACAACCTACTCTAAAGAACGAAATATTGCTACCGAGTTTTTTAAGATGAAGCTTCTTGGTTGAGGTGATAGGTGATGTATTGGCCGTATCGTTGCTGTGACTACTATGACTACTTATACTTGTGTTGCTACTATGGGATACAGTAGCATGCTTGATGTTTTCACTTAGTGATTTAGTCTTGTCATACGAAATGGGAGAGGAACTGGAACTCACAAAGACAGAAGGAGACATCAACAACCGATCTTCTTCGTCAAACAATAGGTCCAACGAGAACGTATAAAACTGTTTGTCAGCTAATACCAACATCAATCGAAGATCCTGTAAGATATCCATCTGAGAAACTTTTTCAAGTGGCAAGATCTTGATGATATCCTCCTCCTCGTCTTCTTCTTCTTCTGAGAGCCTCTGGGCAGGCTTTCTTTTCAAGTAAATACCATGATCACAACCAAACAGAATACAGGTACCATATGGAATAGCACAATTGACCTTGTTGAACGAATTAAAGTATTGATGGCTAATGGTACGAATATGAAACATTTGACGTTTTTCCATGATGGACAATCGATGATTTTCAATGGCATCCATCCATTTTCTTCGACTAGCTAAAGTGGGCGCATACAATGTCGTCGTGCCTGAACCATGACGCCCTAGATGAATAAAGCTGATGGGATAACCACCTGATTTCTGACTGGTAGCTGAAGACGAAGAATAAGAGGTCAAAGGAGAAGGCAAAAAATCACTGCTACTGCCTGCTGAATAATAAGAACCTGTGCTGGGTCGGTTGTAAGGAAACATAGAACTTGATCGCCTTCCTCCTTGATCTGGTAACGCAATAGCAAGCAATGCCAAAGGAATAGGCTAAATAGAAAAGTATGAATGCATTTACTTGTGTTTTTTTTCTTCTACCTTGCGATACAACTTAAAATGTTCTGTGTGTTCAAAATATTTGGATTTGATGATGAGCAAGTAATGATCCAAAACATAGACTTGCAGTTCTGAAGATTCACTGGAAGAATTGGTAGAACTGTTGTTTCTTTTGAGTGCGCCTTTTATAATAATACGTCGACCTTGATCGAGTAAATTTAACTTGTTCTTGTGAACTCATGTGAGTCACTTGATAAAAAGAAAAAATAGCACTTACAATATCTTGATTGGGATTCTTTTTATAAGAGAGTTTCTTTTCAAGCAGCTCTAATCCAAATCTATTTTCTGTCTTGCCTGATTCTTCATTGACTCGAGCAAGATATTGGTTGATGAGTTGCATAACTTGAGGTATTGCTTCGCGGTCTGGATGCTCCTCATCGGTATGCTTTAATATTTCTCGTAAGAGTAGATTGTATCTTCCAAGACGTGTGATAGGCTTTGTCAGATAGCCATTCAACTCAAGCTTACGAGACTCTGGGGCACGTTCAACCGTCTATCAAATCGTTTATGCACCAAGACTTGGCAGTCTCTTCTTACCTGAACAAACTCAGCAAATGCAGGATTCATCATTTTTTCAGATTCAAATATATACTTTCCAATGATTTGATGTGATCCATACTCTACAAAATGCTTACAGATATTTGACACATGTTCCAGAAAGACATCTCCAATTTTGTGTACAACCCTATGTCGTTTCTGTCGCTGCAAAAATCCAGTCAACAATAAAGTATTCTTTTTCCTAATGTCTGACAGGTTCCAAAATACATCCTTGACAAATTTCTCTCTTCTTTCAATCGGTAGATAATCATGAACAAGTAAAGGTTGGATCCATTTCTATCATAAGACAAGTGTTACTAGTAGAATTGTTGTCATGAAGCACTTGCCTGTTCTACATAGATCAGATCTTCTACAAAATCTCTTTCGGTATAAATGAGCTCAAAAATGTTTTCTTGTCTTTTTCTTTCTTTCAAAGATATACTGTTGGAAATACTCTTAGGAACTGTGTTGATCCACAACCTATCTTCCTAAAACAACGTATAGAAAAATGTTAGCAAGTCATTTTTACAAGAAGGCTTTTGCTTGTTTACATTTTCTTCAGGTAATGAATTTTGGCTTAGCTAAAAAATCGGTTAACTTCTTTTTTCATGGTAGATCTGATCATGGTTACCTGTTGTATTCTTTTAGGACATAAGGGGCTATAACACAAAACGCTTGTAGTACATGTAGGTGAATAGCAATTGGTAAGTAAAGTAAAGACGCCATGAGGTAAATGATCTCTGGTGTTATTCGGCAACTCTGGTTCTTCTTCCTCTGGTTCTTCTTCCTCCTCTTCCTCCTCTTCCTCCTCCTCCTCCTCCTCCTCCTCCTCTTCCTCATCTTCTTCTATATCCATAATGATATCTGAATCAGACGATAATTTACGTTTGTATGAGGGCCGTTGTTTACTCGTATTGCGTTGTATTTTGAACTGGTAAAGTTCATTGACTGAATCACGCAACGAGTGTTCATAATTGACATCGTGAAAGAACTTTTGTTGATTCAAAGCCCTTCCTACTAGAATAGCCAAATTTCTATCTTTTGTCTTGATAATGGATGTCAATTTATTCTATCAACCGTTAATATGTTGCTCATACATCCACTGTTATTTACCACAGCATCTCTTCCATCAAAAACATCATGATATTGAATACTGTCTTTTTGCTTTTTACCGATCACAACATTCTCTTTCAACGCATAAGCTACATGAGACAAAAGAGCAGGGTAGATATCAGCTGTGGTACGTGAAGGTCCAGCATACGTATCAAACGAATGCGCTCGTTCCTTTTGTTTTTCTTTTCTTTTTTTACGTGATAATGACATTTGATGTACGCTTTCTGCTGATTTCCTAAGCGGCAGTGTGAGTGTAGTAGACGAACTTGCCCACAGGTGGTCCAGATTGGCTATATATTTTTCAGTTTTCCTCCTGATTTTCCATCTTTAAATGTATAAATGAGCTTACTTTTACTACGTGACAATTTGGCCCGCATAGGCGCTGTTGACTTGGAAAGTTTGGATAACAATGTTGAATGATGTCTTTCGGTTTCTTCTGGTAACAATACGATTTTAGGTGTTGTACTGGATTGAGGTTCAAACAATGTGTTATGATCACTTTCGATAGATACAATATCATCTTCGTCTTCATCGGAAATAGGCTGAATAGAGAGCGATTTTTTTAGGGACATGGTTGTTTTTGAAGCAGTGGGTTGGTGTTGTGATAGATAGTATTGGTTACGAAAAGCAGCAGCAGGTGAAAGTGATTGGTTGGTATCTACCTCGCAACGGTCTTTGCCTGTCAAAAGTGCTTGTGTTAAACTCATTATAGAAAAAAAAAAGTATGATAAAGAAAAGAGAGAAAGAGAGAAATGGATTCAAAGGAGCCCGCGTTCAAAGAAAGAAAAGTAGATATATTAGGAGAACATTTTCCCTTTTTTTTTTTGTTTATTTTGCATGAATTGGACAGGTGGTCAAAGGTAAATCCTATACTATTTATATTCATTATTTAACATATATTAGAAATAAAAGTGCGCTTTCTTCCAAAGACATTCGAATAAGACATCAAGACAGCCTTTCTATAACAGGTATCTAAAAAGATATACTTTCATTAATTAACACTAAAAAAGATACAACAATAACATCCTCCTGTTCAATTTACCTTTTTAGTCTCACAAAACAAGTGGAAAACTACAAACAAATAAGCAGCCATAGCTCAAATGGCGCTGCTATAAATAAAAAAATGAATAAAACAAAAAAGTAATGGTGCCTAGAACTTCTCAATATAGTTTTCTTTATATTGAAACAAACACTGAAGATCGCGACAAATAAGGAGAGAAATTAGCCTTTCTCCTTGTTCATGCAAATTGACACCATAGTCATTACTGTTGAAACGAAATAAACGCTTGCTTTAGGTACATTTATTCATAGGCAACATGTCTTCAGAAAACATGCCTGAATGCTTGGTATGATTCAGTCTTATGTTGACTACACTTTTCATGCCTATTTGCACAGAAAAAAAAAAGCAGCTTGTTCAAATTGATTTTGCATCTAAGGGTTCATTCAGGACACCCAACGTTCAAACTCCGAAATAGCCATGTTTGGACTCTATGCCTCCAAAACCTAACATATCAGCTTATCCAAGTACTCAAGACTATGGTAGAAAGACCTTATGTATGGCAAATGTTTCTAAATTTATTTTCCAGGAACAGAAAAAAGACAACCTCTCCTTTGCTACTATGGTTTGCAGTCCACCACTAAAAAAAAGTATTGTTTCTTGCATTATATCACTAAAATAATATATATCTACAGCTTTTGTTAATGCATCAATTTTCAAACATTGCTTCTTTGAGCTGTTCTCGTAAAAAGTATTTTCTGCATGGTCTTTTTCACATCTAATATTCATCCTCAGACAAGGGCTGACCTTAAATAACGTAACGATGACTCCATGTCGCTTTTTTTTTTTCATTTCTCGATCCAACTCGTCTACCATGCCTAAAACACGTACCAGTAGCAAAAAAGTCAAACTTGAAGAAGCCTCTTTGGAATCTGTTGTAAAGTATATTCAAGATCATCAAGGTAAATCGAGAACGATCTTCTTGATCTCACGTATATGCAGTCAAGCATGTTATTGTCATGACAGGTGCTGGTATCTCTACTGCAGCCGGTATTCCTGATTTCCGCAGTAAAGGCACAGGTCTTTATTCCAACCTTCAGAGATTCAATCTGCCTTATGCAGAAGCTGTGTTTGATATTGATTATTTCGAGGTACAAACAACCATCATGCATCTTGTTATTCACAAAGACTATCCAGGAAAATCCTCAGCCATTTTATACACTTGCTAAAGAATTATATCCTGGCCGATTTTTGCCTACGAAAACGCATTATTTTGTACGCCTCTTGCAAGAAAAAGGCATACTCTTACGCAATTTTACACAAAATATCGATACATTGGAACGTTTAGCAGGATTAGATGAAGCATTGCTTGTAGAAGCCCATGGTAGTTTTGCCACTGCTTCTTGTGTGACATGTAAAAAAAAGGCAGACTCAGACAAGGTCAAAAAGAAGGCATTGGCTGCTCAAGTACCTCATTGTGAAGAATGTGATGGGTTGATTAAGCCAGATATCGTCTTTTTCGGTGAAGGATTACCCAAGCGATTTTTTGATCTGTTGGATGTAAGTCACAGGCGTCTTTAACAGTATGACCTAATATTTGCCATTAGGATTTTGAGAAAGCTGATTTGTTGATTGTGATTGGCACAAGTCTACAAGTACAACCTTTTGCTTCTTTGATTGATAATGTGCCAGACCATATACCTCGTCTGTTGATTAACCGAGAAGAAGCAGGTGTCCATCATACAAAGTCAATGGGATTTGACTTTAAATGGAAATATGGGTCAAAGCGCGATGTTGCTCATCTAGGCGATTGTGACGAGAGCATTGAAAAATTATGTGAATTGCTTGGGTGGAGAAAGGATTTAGATCAATTATATCATAAGGGGCATGAGAAATTAAAGGCTATTTGGAAACAAGAAGAAGAAAATGAAGAAGAAGAAGAAGTGGTTGAACAGAGACAAGATAAGGATGTAGATCAACTTGCTGAAGTCTTGGAGAACTTGACTACTGAAGAAAATAAAAATAAAATAAAATAAAATAATGTCCGCAAACAGAACACTTTCTTTTTTGTATATGGTAGAACTCAAAAGAAAAAGAAGCCAAAAAGATAAATCATCACGCTATCCACTCAGTGTTCAATTCTCTTCACTTACTTATCGACAAGCACCTGAATCACTCGCACTCTCTTCACATAATGTATTGGCATTGACTTCAACACGCCCTCATCCCCATCAGTTCAGTACGATTGCAGGCGACGTGTTTTCACTGGATATGCCTATACGTAAAATACCTATCAAGAATGTAGAACAATATCATAAACAACATACGATTACCCATTTAAAGTGGAATCAAAAGGGAAATACACTGGCATCCATAGATGAAACAGGTCATTTGGCCTTGTGGCAAGTCAATGTAGGTAAGCCTATCGTTTGATATGGATACTCAACTACCTATAGCACACGGTTCATGAATGGAAGATTGTCTATCAAACAGATCTGAAACAACCCTTAGCTGCCTTTTTATGGCTTCATTCGGATCGCATGGTAAGGAGGGGGGAAAGCAATGACGTGTGACATTGGCTCATGAGATTAGTACATCATGCAAGATACGATCCAAAGAGATGGCCTTTATGGTCCCCGTAACCCTTATGGTCAACTTGGTTTTATGACAGTCACTACACATGGTGTCATTACTGTTCACTATCAACGCAATGGTAATATTTTCTCTAGCTTCTCAACACCTTTACCCAACATTGGCCGAAGAGAAATTAGCCGAGCAGATGCAGGTTGTTTTGGTATGTCTTTAGCTGGATTTGATGATTGGGAGAGAATATCGCATGCAGACATTATGTTGCATCAAGACCAGATTTACCTTGTTACACACGATGCATCTCTTCAACACAAGACAGTCTGGTTGCATACGATTGATATTCAGTTTCCTAAAAGCAAAAAGGGCACCATTGTCTGTAAATCACTCAGCTCACTTCAACTCAAACACGACACACAAATCACTCAGTTGATCTTGAAGCAAGGTAGTGCTTCTTTAGCGTGTGTGATAGGACTAGGACAAGTCTCGCATGGGTGTATTGCTACTTATGAATTACAGACAATCCAAAAGACAATCACCAGTGATTTAGGCACAATTCAACACGAGCGCACTAGTCTTGTGCATCAATCCAGTACAGAGATACAAGATCGATTTATTACTGCCTTGAAATGCACACACCAGGGACGTATCCTGGTTGGTTTAAGTGATGGTAGTGTTCATTTGGAGAACAAGGAGAAGGCAGGCTATTTAGAAGTGGATTATAGGCAAGTGGTAGGTCCTCAGCAGGATTCGATTGCAGATATCGTCCTATCGCCTAATCAGACCCATGTTGTCTATCTATTCTCTTCCATGGCATTAGGCGTGGCTAGTATCACCCAAGAGATACCTGATCTATCTCAACAATGCCTATTGTGTCTATTGAACAATCAAGACTATACAGATTTAATATCTGAATTAGTACGCATGCCTCAACCAGGTATTGTCTATTCAACTACATGCATTGTGATTCTGACATATCCAATAGATACAGTAATTCATGATGTATTAGCATCGTATGAATCATATGTAAAGGATTCAACAAGGTTATTTTCAGAAAAAGCTTATGGATTTGCCTTGGCTGTCTATCGTCGACTACCCAACAAACAAGTCCAATACACCAATTTCTCAAGGGCTATTCAGTTACCTTTGATTCTTGAATGCTTTATGAGTGCTACTGTGGATGAAACAACTGAATTTGATGTCCATAGTCTATGGTCTCTGGTTTCTTTATCCAGTTGGATCTATGACTATGTACGATGGTTATTACGTGAATGGTATTTGTTATTTCATCATTCGACACGCAAGTATCATCTCTGTCTGTTTAGAGATTACTGACAGTTCAATTTTAGGTAGCACTCAACCTGTGTATGCTGTCTTATTATTACACAAAGAATCAAGGTCATGTCTGTACAAGATATTGTTGTACATCCGTCGTTTTATTGCGTACACAAACACATCCCAGTATGCACTCGAATCTCGGTCTTTATTGCAGAGATATACATGTACACTATTCAATCAAGACACAGTGGATATTGCTGACCTTCTTTTATTTCTTGAAGCATTAGACAATGTCACCCATACCCAAAGTAAGCTTAACCCTATGTCACTATGTCATTTACCTTTTATTAGCTGAACATCGTTGGTCTTTATTGGTTCATTCTACTTTGGATGGATTTGATATCCATCAAATTCAATCTATTTCAAACCAACATAAAGATACTTGTGCTAAACCTAGTATCTATATTGAAAAGGTAGAACCTTATCCTTACGATGTCATTCGTAAACGTCGATTAGGACAAGCCAAGACTTATTGTTGTATGCGGTAAGTTTAGAAAAGAAAAGAAAAAAAAGGAGGTAATCTCATTCAATATATCTAGATGCAATCAACCTGTATTAGCTACTCATCCAGACAAACAAGAGCCTTATCAGTCTGCTTCATGGTATCAAAGTATAGGACAACAGCATTGTATCTGCGGTGGTTTATTTGCTTAAAAGTCAGACGCGCTTTTTTTTTTTTTTTTTTTTTTTATCTACGCGACCCAATAAATATTTTTCTTTCTTTCCTTTTTTCGTGTCCTTTATATCATGTCTGTACAGTTGGACTATAAACGTTTTCATAGAAGAGCACGTTACTTGATTGCCAAGTGGAAGGTATTCTTGATTATGAGTAACAAGTAGATTGATCCTATTAGAATGATCCCGAAGCATTTCAAAATGCAGAAGCCATTGCTGTTATTGTAGGTGACGATGAATACGAAAATCCTTATATGAAATCCCTTGCTATTCAGGTAAAATGTACGTGTGATGAGCAATTGGCTGACTTGGCATAGACGTGGTTGATCGGTATGCCTTTATATTCTTCCATGATTGTGATCACACCTGATAAAATCACTTTTGTCTGTGGTCAAAAGAAAGCAGATATCATGGAAACATTGAAACAAGGCGATAAACAAATTCCCATTGACATCATTCGTCGAGGCAAAGATGTAGAAGAGAATGTACCCTTGTACCAATCTGTGGTGGAAGCACTCAACAATGTAAGTGTTTCCTTTTTTATTTATTTGATATTGAACAACAACGGCTTAGAAACGTGTGGGTGTGTTTGTCAAAGATAAATTCAAAGGCAAAAATATCAATGAATGGCAAAAAGCAACTACAAAATACAACAAGAACTATGAAGAAGTGGATGTCTCTGCTGGTATTTCTGCTTGTTTAGCTGAAAAAGACGAAGAAGAAGTGGTAAAGTATTTACATATATTATACTATACTCATTCTTTTACAGAGACATGTCAAAACAGCAGCCAAAATCAGTGCCAATATGATGCAATACTACTTTACGACAGAAATGTCAACATTGATTGATGAAGAAAAACCCATCACGAATGAAAAACTGAGTGAAATGACAGAAAATGCATTAGACGATCCCAAACTTGAAAAACGTCTTCGTCTACCTCCTGAAGTCCAGGACAAGAACGAGATTGATTGGTGTTATTCACCCATTGTCCAGAGTGGCGGTAAATTCGATTTACGTTCGTCTGCCTCTTCCAATAACGATAAATTGTTTCCGGGTGCTATTATCTGCAGTTTAGGTATTCGTTACAAGTTCTATTGCTCCAATATCGGTCGTACCTTCTTGATTGATCCTAGTAAGACGCAAGAAAAGAATTATGAATTCTTGATGGAAGTGCAAGACCGTGTACTCAACAGTATTCGTGAAGGAGTCAAGATGCGCGAAGTCTATCAAAAGGCTATCAGTTTTATCAAATCCAAACGACCTGATTTAGAATCCCATTTCATCAAAAACGTCGGGTTTGGTATGGGCATTGAGTTTCGTGAGGCAAATTATGTCTTGAGTGGTAAAAATGCGCGTGAACTCAAGAACGGCATGATTCTGAATGTTCAAGTGGGATTTGCAGATCTGGAAAACCCCAAGGCCACAGATCCTCGAGGCAAGACCTATGCGCTCATGTTGGTCGATACTGTGCGTGTCACACAAGATGTGCCTATTGTCTTGACAGCCGACTGCAGCAAGAAACTCAACAAGATTTCTTATTTCTTTGACGACGAAGAAGACAAGATGGACGTAGACACACCTGAAAAGAAAGCACCTCCTCCTACAGCTGCACCTGCCAAACGTGAATCTTCGGTTGCCAAAACCGCTATTTTGCGCAGTAAGCTCAGAAATGAAGATCAAGAAGAAGAATCACGTGAACAACGACGTCGTGAACATCAGAAACAACTGTTTGCTCAAAAACTCGCAGAAGGTCTCGCCAAGTTTTCAGAGAGTTCAGGCAACGGGAACGGTGAAGAAAAGCCTGTGTTTCGCAAATTTGAAAGCTATCGATCGGAAGCCAAGTTGCCTCGTGAGGTACGTGGATTGAAGATTGTGATTGACAAGAAGCATGATTCGATCATCTTGCCCATCTATGGTATGGCTGTTCCTTTCCATATTTCTACCTTAAAAAATGCCAGTAAGAGCGATGAAGGGGACTATGTCATGCTTCGTCTTAACTTTTTGACACCTGGTCAAGCAGGTGGTAAGCGAGAAGATATGCCATTTGATGATGCCAATGCGACCTTTGTCCGTTCATTGACATTCCGTAGTGCTGATACGTATCGTATGGGTGAAATTTACCGTGGTATCACAGACATGAAGAAGGAAGCCACGAAAAAGGAAGCTGAGCGTCGTGAAATGGCGGATGTGGTTGAACAGGATAATTTAGTGATGGTCAAGGGTCGTCGTCCTCATCGTCTTTCTGATGTCTATGTGCGTCCTCAGACAGAATCAAAGCGTTTGCCTGGTGAACTCGAAATTCATCAAAACGGTCTTCGTTATCAATCCATTCGCTCCGATTCTTCCTTTAATGTGTTGTTTAGTAATGTCAAGCATTTGTTCTTTCAACCCTGTGACAATGAACTCTTGGTCTTGATCCATATCCATTTCAAAAACCCCATCCTGATTGGTAAAAAGAAGACTAAGGACATTCAATTCTATCGTGAAGCCTCTGATATCCAGTTTGATGAAACGGGTAACAAGCGTCGTAATCGCCACTTGTATGGTGATGAAGATGAGTTAGAGATGGAACAAGAAGAACGTCGTCGCCGTGCTAACCTGAACAAGGAGTTTAAACAGTTTGCAGAAAAGATTGCTGAAGCCAGTGATGGTCGTGTGGAACTCGATGTGCCTTTCCGTGAACTCGGATTCCAAGGTGTACCTAATCGATCCAATGTGTTGTTGCAACCTACCACTGACTGTCTTGTCCATCTATCAGATCCTCCCTTCTTGTGTATCACACTGAATGAAGTCGAACTGGCTCATCTGGAACGTGTTCAGTTTGGTCTTAAGAATTTTGATATGGTATTTGTGTTTAAAGACTATCATCGCCCACCTGTGCATATCAACACGATTCCCATGTCACAACTCGACAATGTCAAGGACTGGCTTGATTCTGTTGAAGTTGCATTTACAGAAGGTCCTGTCAACCTGAATTGGAGTATGATCATGAAGACAGTGAATGAAGACACAGGTGAATTCTTCCGTAATGAAGGTTGGGATTTCCTTCGTCCAAAGAGTGATGAAGAAAATTCAGATGTCTCTGAAAGTGGTAGTGAGTTTGAATTAAGTGATGATGGATTTGAAGAGAGTTCTTCCGATGATGATGATAGTGAAGCGAACTCCAACGCCTCTGATGAATCAGAAGAAGAAGAAGAAATGACAGATTCAGGTGAGGATTGGGACGAATTAGAAGAGAATGCACGTAAAGGTAAGTCTTTTCCTTCTTTTCTTTTTTCTCTTCTTAACTCATCGAATAAAAATAGCTGATGAACGTAAAATGAAGCGAAGTGCAGATTATGATGATGATGCACCTAGTCGAAAAAAGAGAAAATAAATCATACACAAAACCCAATAAAAATTGTTTTTTTTCTTCATTTTATTCTTTACAATGGAACAAACACCAAGTGTCAAACATGACAACTTTCGATTCGTAGCTCGCATCGACCCCACCAAGCGTATCTTACACGCGAATAAACAAAAAGCACGTCTCCATCGACAAAAGAAACAGCGGCTTCAACCACCAATTACTCATGAACCCAACTCGATTGATACTACGGATCTACCGTTGATCCTCCAAAACTATGTGATCTATATACATACCAAACTAGACTGCGACAAATTACGCACCCTAGCAGAAGGACTAGGGGCTACTGTCAAAAAAGAGATGGACAAGGCAGTGACTCATGTGGTCATTGGTAAAGAACACCGTTTGATTCAAGCCTATGAAAAAAAGAGCATTGTGTGTGTATCACCTAAATGGTTATGGACCTGTTATTCTACACGGCGACATCATCCTCCTGTTTCTTTTCCAGTGGATATCAATGAAGATCGATACATGTTGGACGAACATACAGAAATCAACAATCCATTTCAAACAGAATATATTGATTATGATGCATTAGAACACAACAAACCCATTCAAGGACAATTACGCATGGATCAGTTCTTAGAGGCAGATCCAATCAGTCAACAACAGGACGAAGGCAGTGATGAGTTCTTTTATAACCAGACAGACAGTGAAGAGAGACGAAAAGCAGCAGAGAAACGATCTCTTCAAGCACAGAAATTGATTGAACAAAGACAACGTGCATCAGTAGCCTCATCCAGTTCAGCACAGCCTACTATTCGTACCATTGCAGGTCATAACAACACTGTGTTTGGTGAAGAGAGACTTAGGATCTGGTATGGTGAACAATCTTTGGGTCAAAAGAAGCAAGCTATTTCACTTAAGAAATCACGCAAATCCATTTCAAACTCACCACCACCCTCAATGAAAAAGAAACGAACTTGATTCTTTTTTTTTTTTTCTTTCTTTCTTTAAAAATAATATGAATGAGACACAGAAATCACTGTCTAGATCAACTTCTGTTGACATGAAGCGTAAACTAGAACAATTCAAGTAAAGAAATAAAGCAAATGAAAACCATGCCCTTATTTAGTTTTATAGTCCAACAAAAAAAAACGAAAAGAGTCCTCAAGTAAGAAGAACTAGCAGATGGTATTAATCCTTAGTATCATGATGTATGCGATGCATGTGGTGGTGTAGGTCATTTTATTTGTTGCGATGGCTGTCCTAGTGTATTTCATTTTACTTGTGTTGAACCACCTTTGGATACAAAAGATGTAGCGAAAAAAGACAAGTGGTATTGTCGTCAATGTGAACATCAACAACAAAAGACAAGATCACATCCTCGAGGATTATTTGCTCAATTATTAGATGATTTAAACACAAAGAATCCAAAGGCATATCGACTACCGAATGATATTGTTTATTTCTTTCAAGGAGGTAAGAATCAATGCAAGAGTGTGTTTACTTATATATTATAGTGACATCTGATAAACTAGGGAGATATGTAGACACAACACAACAAAGCAAAAAAAGGTAAAAAAAAATAAAAATAAATAACGCATAGAGTTCCCTTGGTTTGAACTTATGGATTTTAGACCTTCTTCATGGGAGAATGACACTGTTAAATCAAGAGAGATTTGCTATTATTGTAGACAGACTGGATTTAAGAAACCCATGATTGCCTGTGATTATTGTAGTCTGTATTGGCATCTAGACTGTCTTGATCCTCCTATGGCATCTCCTTCCACTAAAAAATGGCGCTGTCCTCATCATATTGAAAACTTTATTGTGAGTGTATAGATATACGCATATTTGCTTATCCATGATAGAAACCCCCACGACAACAAAGGCATCAAACAGACATCACCATTACACAGCCAATGCCTTCTTGCACATATCAAAACTATCTAGAGCATCTTATAGAGGAAGAGAAGCCCTCTCTGGCCAACAATCCATCAGAAGACGTTATTATGAGTCGACAAGGAGTTGTGTATCGATTACCAATAAAGCCCATTCAATTTGATTTTATCAATTATGTCAAACAGTAAGTGCTCCATAACAAACACACCATTGATCCATGTTAGAAATCAAATATCAAAAGAAGAGAATGAAGTAGGCATCATAGAATAAGCAAATAGATCATTTACACATACTGAATTAGTGGTTATGTAACATGGCTTGCTTTAAAGCAGGAAGACAAGAAGACAGTCAAGCAAGTAAATTGATGTATGTAAGATGGTAAATTAATTCCCTGTAGGCATCTTCTTCTCCACCTGCTTCACCTGTGCCAACTCATTTACAAAAGACAATAGATCTCGAAACATATGAAAAATACCAACAGATTGAAAGACTCTTAAAAGAGAAAGACAATCAACACATAATGCGTCTATTACAACAATAATAAACTTAAAAATAAGCAACGGTATGAAGAATAGGGAAACCTGGATTACGCATTGAAAACTCTTCAATAATACCATCCATATCAGCATCAATATCATTAGAAGCTTCAATCTATATAGAGAAAATCAATGGGATATATAGGTAGAATGAATGGACTTACCATTTGAGCTAATTGTAAAATAGCTCTACCACCTAATAAAGCATCTTCATGATTATCTTTGATCTCTACATTGATCACATGAGTACTCGCATGTAATGATTGACCCCGATTAGCCAAGTCTTCTACAACAGAATCAAAACAACGCTCTTCACAAGTGATGATCACATCAAACATCTCTCTTGACTCATGCCACCGTTGAGGCGCTTCTTTTGTCTTTCTGTTTCTGTCCAACATGTTGAGTAAACCGTTCTGTGTATAGAGTGCTGGATCTTTACTCTTGAGTTCTTGATAAACTTGTTCATAAGGTGTACCGAATGGATAGATGTTGGGTTTGTCTATAGCAGGACCAGGCAAACGTACCATTGTACCTGTGCCATAAGAATGTACATTAAATCCTTTTTTACTATCCTAAAGTGTCAGTATATAGGATTTATATATGGATCGAATTACTTGAGGACATGATGAGCTTCCATAGATCGGTTTTGATTACTCGCACAAATTACTGCATATTTTGCCATTTTATTTTTTTTAAAAAAAAAAGAGAGAAAAACACGTACGCGTCCCTTTTTTTTTATTCTTATTATTTTTATTATCAAACATGACAACCATTCAACAAGTTCAATCAGTAGCAGACTTTCAAAAGTTACTTACCAGTGACAAGTTAGTAGTTGTTGACTTCTTTGCTACTTGGTGGTAAGTCAAAAGAGGTAAAGTATATTGGCTTAATGAAGATGTAGTGGTCCTTGCAAGATGATTGCTCCTTTTTATGCTCAGTTATCTACCAAGTATAAGCAAGCTGTGTTTGCTAAAGTCGATGTGGATCAGTTAAAAGAAGTTGCTGCTGCTTGTAAAGTGACTTCCATGTAAGTCTATTCCTATTCCCTTTCCTTCTTTAACCGTAGTAAAGGCCTACTTTCCAATTCTACAAGAATGGAAACAAAGTAGCTGAAATGAAGGGTGCTAATCCTCAACAATTGGAGCACTATGTGAAACAACATGCAGGTGAAACGGCCAGTTCAAGCAGCAAAAAGAGTTTCTCTATTCCTGGCTGTGTAAGTTGAATAAGCATATGCCATCATTTGCTTAACATAGTCTAGGTTGATTTGACAGAGTACATTACACCTAACCAAATGGATGCGTTAAACCAACAAGAAAAGAACAATGTCAAGAATATCTTCAAGGACGATGTGTCCTATTTAGAAAGTGATGTTGATGAACAATTGATCATCAGTGTTCCTTTTAATCAACCTGTCAAGCTTCATTCACTTCAGTTTAAGGTGCCTTGCTTAGGTAAGTGGATTTCTTTTAAGAAGACTAGGGTGATTGATATCTTATCTAGCCAATGCTCCCAAGACAGTCAAGATTTATGCTAATCGTACTGTATTGGGTTTTGACGATGCTGATGCTGTTAAGGAAACTCAGGTACTTGAGTTGAAGCCTGAACATTTTGAACAAGATGCTATTGTCAACTTGAGATTTGTCAAGTATCAAAACATTACTCATATCATGGTAAAGAAAAAAAAAAAAAAGAAAACAATAGAATCCAGTTTACTTATCATTTTTAGTTGTTCATTGAAGACAATCAGGAAGATGAAGAGACAACAAAGATTCAACAACTTGTCTTTATTGGGTATGTTTAACAAAAGGATGATAGCCCAATAACTCATTATTTTTATAGTTCCCCTGTTGAGGCTACCAACATGAGTGATTTTAACAAAGAACAATAATAAAGTCTTTTTTTTTTTTCTTTTATTCTTCTTCCACCCATTCTTCTTCTTCTTCCTTTTTAGAATGACCAGGCAAATTCCATTGTTTATGAACCATCAACAAGGCCAACAAGACAGGCAAATGAATAACACTTCCAAAGAACAATTGCTTACCAGACTTGTCATTACTGTTTCTCCAAAACTTAACAGCACCCCAAGCCAAGACACCATTCACCACAGTTGAATCTAAAGCAAACCACCATGAAGTCATATCAAAGTAAGGCACAGCCCAACATAAGGGAAACATGGCTAAGCTGTATCTAAGTGACACACGCGCATTCAACTTAGGATCCGTCACAGCCATCATACGATACCCTGCCTTGGAATAATCTGCACGCAAATTCCATGCCAATGCATTGAAGTGAGGGAACTGCCAAGCGTATAAAATACCACCCAAGATCCAAGCAGCAGGATCCATCAATGTGTTTGTCACAGCTGTGTATCCCATCATAGGGGGAATAGCACCTACCACAGCACCTACCCATGTATTCGCAATCGAAGATCGTTTCATGGGTGTATAAATCCCTGTATACAACACAATATTCGCTGCACCCAAACAAGCTGTCAAAGGATTCACACAACTGGCCAATAAAGACACACCCGAGACGCCTGTCAAACAACCAAATCCAAATGCATGGGCTTGAGATAAGGCACGTCGGCCCAAGACACGGTTTCGCGTACGAAGCATCTGAGCATCGTAAGGGGTTTCGATCCATTGATTGATCGCATTGGCTGAACCGATACAAAGACCTGTACCCAATGTCGTGGCCAATAAGGTCGTGACTGTACTTTCGCCGGGTGCGATAGCATAGCCTGCCATAGTGGTCAGTGTGACCAGGGCAGCTAGTTTGAATTTGACGAGTTCTTTATAGAGTGAAGGAAGTTGTTGTGATGTAGGTGTTGTGATTACTTTGTATTTCGTGACACGCGTATTGTTGGTATCAGTCCATTGTTGATAGACAGTTGGACATGAACAAAGTCTGGCTATTTGAGGTGACTTGAACTTGTGTCGAGAAAGAATCGTCAATGAGGAGCGATACATTTAGAAAAAAAAAAGCAGAAAAAAAAAATTTAGTTGTCCCCCCAGGTTTTATATTTATTGTGAATGCCTGCATAATAAATAAAATAAAATAAAATAAAATCAGGCAATACACTGTGTATATTTTTATGACAAAAAAACCTCTTTTTTTTTTATTAAATGCAAGTGTGAGTACGGTATGAAGAAGTTATTTTTTTTTATATATATGTACACAGAAATTAGTTAACTGAGTTGAAGTATTCCTTGGACTTTTCAACATCAGGCTTGATAGTCTTGGAACCAGCCTTCCAGTTAGCAGGGCAAACTTCACCGTGTTCATCAGTGAACTTGAAGGCTTCAACAAGACGAAGGACTTCATCAACAGAACGACCAACAGGAAGATCGTTGATGGTGATTTGACGAACAACACCGTTAGGGTCAATGATGAAGAGACCACGGAGAGCAACACCGGCTTCTTCGATGAGAACACCGTAGTCCTTGGCAATAGACTTGGTTTTATCGGCCAAGAGAGGAATGTTCATTTCACCAAGACCACCTTGCTTACGGGGAGTGTTGATCCAGGCAAGGTGAGAGAATTCTATATGACATTAATATACTTTCTCACTCCTTTTTTTTTTTTTGATGACACACTTACCAGAATCAGTAGAAGCACCAATAACAACGGTGTCCAAAGCTTCGAATTCCTTGACGCGTTCAGAGAAAGCAAGGATTTCAGTGGGGCAAACAAAAGTGAAATCCATAGGGTACCAGAAGAAGACAACATACTTGCCCTTGTAGTCAGAAAGGGAGATATCCTTGAATTCACCGTTGACAACAGCGGGAGCAGTGAAGGCGGGAGCAGGCTTTTGAACTTGGGCGACTAATATATCATGTCAATAAATAAATAAAAGTGCGCGCTTTATCTCGTGACGTGTCAAAACTTACCCATTTTTAAAACGGATTAAAAAAAGAATATAGAAGAAAAGAAAAGAAAAAAAAATAATGGACGATAACACCGTTATTTATAGTCAAAAAAGACCCATCATTCATTTTGATTTGTTGATGAGGGGGATTACTAAAACCTAACTTTAAAGAAGCTGATCTTGAATTAAGCTTAGTAATAAGCATATTCCACCAATCATAGCCACCTTACAAATGACTTTTATAGCCAATCACTTTATTCATCTGTCAAATGGAGAAAGGGGTAACTTTTTACAGCGTTGAAAAGATAAGCCTGGCACACGAACTTGTTTTGTTTCCAAAGAAAGGGGTGACTTTTTTTTTTTTAGGTAAGTCCATCTTCTAGCAATTTCCATCACACTTACTTCAATAGCATCTAATCGTATGGTTGTCTTGATACGTTCTGGTAAATGATGATAATCAAAAATGGCGTTTTTTGTGATATCCATCATTTTGATATGATTTGACCAACGTAAAATCCGTTGGTGACTCTGACTTGTTAATCCGCAGTTTGAAATTGACAAGGCGATAATTTTTGATTTCTCAATAGCCTCATCTAAATATTGAATGCCTAAAAAAGGGTTGCATAAATATTATCTTTTGGGATAAAAGAGAAACAATTACCTGCATCTCCGATCTGAGGATTAGAAGACAGTACAAGTCGATTAAGTCTCTCAATATAGACTAGACTATAGCCCATTAAGACCATATCTATATTTGGCGTCAATATATAGATATATGTATGTATATATATATGTGTGTGTGTGTGTGTGTTTTACCTTCTAAATCTAATCCGCAGCTTGTTAAGTCTAATTCCATCAAGTTCTTTTTTAAAATAAAAAGCTCTTTGAAATGACAATAAGCAAGTGTTGTCTTGATAGAACGTTTAAAACTCAATTTAGTTAATCTAAACAGACATTAGATCATTTTAGTACGACATGTCCCCTTGCCTTTGTAAATCAGATAACATATCAAAATTATTCCAACCAAAATCACTTGTAATGCTTGTTAATTCAAGTGCTTCAATATAGTTGTATTGACACCATAATTCAGTCAATTTAGAAAGCATATCTTGCTCAAAATGATTACTGGATAGATTTATGGTCAACAAACAAGACACTATCAGAACACTAAGTTATGAGCTATTGTTTTCTTAGACTTACGTTTGAGATCCAAAGGTTTCTCTCGAACCATGCGATGAATGATGTCGTTCGCTTTGCCAATCTCTGTGTTTTCTAAATAGAGACGCTTCATACCAGGCTTTTTTTCAAGAAAAGAAGGAAGTTGAAGAAAAAAGAGAGCATCCACGGGGTTATGAGAGAGATTCAATATGTATATACGAAAAGGTATTAAATAATCGAGACAGGCTGATGTGATACGATTGTTGCTTAGATTAAGGTCACCCAGAGATGGGCTGACACAAGTTAATAATTGATCTATATCCTGATCCACTAGTCACCATAAATACGTTACGTTACGATGTATAACACACTTACCCAACATGTTGGATGCCAAGTTCAGTCTATATAGTGCGGATGAATGCTTCAAAATGTGTTGTATCACTCGAAATTGATCGAATGCTTTGATATCTATTTATCTATGGGTGAATAGAATGTTTATAAACCCTGTTGTGTTCTTTACTTAAACCCTTGAATGAGATATCTGTGATTGTCTGTCCTCTTAGAGCATATTCAAGAGACTCTATCTTGGCTATATTGAATCGTTGACATGTATTGAGGTATAAATCATGAGGCAGTTTTCGATGAGTGCCATCTATCTGTGCTTCTACATATTGATTTTCTTCTGTAATGACACTATAGACTAAGTCTTCTGGAAGTATATCATGGCCCCGAGTACGTAAATGGCTTATATTGGGCTTGTTTATGTTAATGAAGGAATATATCTTGAGCTCTCTCTTACCTCGAACCCATGTTCATGCCAACATCGTACAGCAATGTCTTTCATCAAAAGTCGCACAGTTTCTGGGGCAGGTTCATAAGTAATATGAAGATCAACGGGTGGATCTGATAAGATCTTGACACGCATGGTCTATCTAGATTAGTTTCTTTAGGGATGGTAACCAACTTACTTTTTTGGTTAATTGCGTAAAAGAAGGCGTGATACGTGGATAGACGTGTAATTGAGCAGAACGATTTTGAAGCTTGTATCGCTATAGAAAACAGTAAGAGGTACATATACAGACAACATGTAGCTCACTTGCCAAAAGTTCTTCTTGTCTTTTAGTTTCTGCTAACAACTTTTCAGTCGCCTGTTGTTGAAAACCCAAATCAAAGTATTCGTAGATACGAGTACGAAGCTGAAGAATATCAATGGTAAGCATATATTGATTTAAAGGGCTTTCTTTTAAACTAGCTTCTACATAATCGAAAGCTTCATTGCTTGATTCCAAATAGACTTGTTGTGTTGACTCATTTAATTTCCATAAGGTTTCTGTCTTGATATGCAGCAATTGACCATAGATCAAGGAAGAGAAATCCCTAGCGCTTGAAAGCACAAGATAGCCTTGATCTATCGTATCAATAACCACTCGATAGAGTTCATAAAAATCCAAAGCTCGGACATAAGCCAAGAATTTAGCAGCAATGGGCGCATTGATATCTCCCTTTTTACCAAGGTATTCAATTTCATCCTTCATTGTCTTGATTTGTATAACCATTTCAAGCAGTCGTTTCTGTACAAAAAAAAATAAATAGGCTGCTGTTATATATGTATAAAACTCACACAAGCTCTTTTAGATTCTGTGCCAAGGGTGTCTACAGCTTGTTTGTGTAATTTTATGCAAGCATTGAACTCGTTCAGGTACAAATGATATTTGACTGACAAGATCAGTGTCCATTCTAAAATAAGAGACTTACTTCTTTCTTCATAACAAGTCATTATATCTTCCGATAATCCGAGTCGAATGGCCACTGCATGTTCACTCATCTGACATTGCTTGACCATATCATGATCCCCTAATGCCTTATATAAATTACCCAATTCCCACCAAGCTGTCTTTTCACTAAAGCCATCCTCTAATTTTTGAGCTAGTTTGACCGCATTGTTGAGATGATGTTTAGCATCATGACGTTTGTCTGGTAATTTGCATTTCATGACACCCATATTAAAATAAACAGACTGTTTGAGTTTTACAAGATCATCTTCATCTGTCGAATCAATATCTGCCAATGTCAGGTCCTCTATCACTTGTCTTTCGAGTTCATAGAAATGAACAGCTTGTTGATAATCAGAGAACCGAGATGCTTCAAGATCAAGACTTTTTGTGAAATAAACGTTGCCTATCAATCGATAGGTAGACTGTAAGGCAAGTTTTATTTTGGGTTGATCCAAATCCATCTTATCCTCATCCTCTGGCTTATGTTGAGATAAGAGTAATTGAGTTGATTCAAGCGCATAATGAATGGCTTGATCGTATATTTCTTGCATAGCATAAATTTGACTCATAGAATGATACGCTTTGGCTAATAAGAAGGGATATCTGGCTTCTTTTAAGACGCTAATGACTTTTTGACAATACTTGAGAGTACGATCGAGGTATTTGAAAAGCTGATCTTGATCAAACCCTTGATCATCGTCCACAAGCCATTCAACTAGCTCGAGGATCTGTTGTGCAGCTTTTATTTTCTTATTCTTGGCTAAGTGTTGTTTGTATTGTTCAATGTAGAACGCATAACCTTCAGCTAAGGTATCTGTCTTTTTGTATTCAATAGCATAGGTAACGTTTTTCATTCTTTTGACAAATGGAAAAAAAATTTGAACTAAATGATCAAGCAGTCCTTGCTTATTAAAACGATGGATCCTTTTTTTTTTGAAGCCTTTGCTCGTTATTTATATAGTGAAAACAACTGTTTCTCTGCTCTCTGCACCTCTTTTTACTAATGCATCTACCTATAGTCTCTTTGATTTTGTGCCTCTTGGGTCGTAGCAAAGTATCATGCACACACGAAATGGCAGTCTCCGGAGATTGAAAACAAAGCAACTGGATTTCTTCAGAGCGACCAACCCAACCCACAACATGACATCCTCCAAAGGGCGTCGTAACAACGAAAATGCACCCAAAACCTGGTCGCAAGTAGCGACTAGAGCTATTGTGTCTGCTAATCAGTCGTCATTATTGGCTTCTACTTCGTCATCTACACGCACCTCCGGTTCTTTCTAGTCAAAGTATGCTAGTAACAGCATTCTTTCTTCAGGCACCATTACGCCTTATATTTGTCGGTTTAGAAAAAGATAGTGTTTTGATTGATATCACTAATATTCGTGATGTAAGTGGCCTTAAACAGTTTTTTGGGTCACTCAATACAAATGAAAAGTATTATTTCTTTGGCACTTGTTGAGCGCAAGTATTTGCAGAAACGCTTTATTGAAACTTGCTGGGATATCAACTCAGAAGTGTACAATAAATTAGTGAACTCCGGTTTGCAGATGGAAGATAATAATATTATCAAAGGCTACCGCAGCTTGCTCCAAAACGCCAAAATTGCTCGAGTTGAGGTTGGACGACCCCCCCCTCATTCATTCTTCAGCTCTCCGCGAGCAAATGAAAAAAAAACGTTTTTCCCATTTTGGTAAAGTCCTAGATCTGGGATTTCGTATGGACGGTGCTGTATTTTTCGGCCAGGGCTACGTCGTTCTTGACCTGAACAATCCTCACAAGTCTGAGCCTGAGCAACTTGGTCGAGTAGTGGATTGGTCTGAATTTGATCAAGAACCTCTGCTTACGTGAGATGAAATGCCCCAATTTTGTCGTTTTTGCCAGAAATCCGACCATTATAGAGCAGACTGCATGGAACTCATTAATACTCGTCGTTGCTATAACTGCAATGAGCGTGGTCATATCAGCCGTGATTGTCCTCGTCGTAGTCATGGAGCAGGCCACCCTCCTAATAAGCGTATTGGGATCACAAAAGACAAGGCTAGTAAATCAGGATCCAACCTGCCCAATGAGCAACTGGCACAAAATGCGAAGCATAAGCAAATTGTCTCTCCTGCTGCATTGACTACCGTCCCTCTTAGTCAAATAGCAACCGAGACTATTCAAACGCTTTCAAACGATATTACAGTAGTCGAGCATGAATTGATGGATCATGAAATGAAAGAGCAAGGAGATAGTGAAGTAGAAATCATTGACTCCGATGGAGAGGATGATGATGAATATCTTCAAAATATTCCAAGCAATAATCCAACCCAAGAGGCTTTGGACTTAGAAAGGTTTATCCAGGAGCATAAAAAGATCAAATTTAATCATGACGATGAGAGACATAGAGTGGTGCCCAATCATAATACAGGTGGATCAACAGGTACCTCTCCTGACTTTCAACAAGATAATCTATGCCTAAAGACTCTATGCAAATTGCACCCTTAATTGTCGTGGCCTTACGAAAACTTCAGATCCTTACAAACAATCCTTATCCATCCGCTTTCTACGTTCAACTAAATATGACATTCTATGCTTACAAGAAACACACGCATCTACACTTAATATACAGAAACAGCTCAATCTCAAGTTCCAGACTAAATCCAGTCTTTGGATAGAACATTGTGGCATTGTTTCCTTAAAATTTCAATTCTACCGATGGCCGCTTTCTCTTAGCGTCCGCCGTTCATGCCTCTGAACCCTCCATTCCTTTTATGTATATCCTCAATATTTATGCTCCTGCTTATCGTAGTAGTCGATCCACATTCTTTCGCACGTTATCTTCCAATCAACTATTAATGTCACATTTACGGTCAACGTCTTTGCCTATTATTATTGCTGGCGATTTCAACTATGACATTTACCGTAAATCCAACATTGATACGTGCTGGAATGATCTATTTCTTACTTCATTCCAAGATTGTTTTCAAAGTGATCCTCTTCCTACATTCGTCAGTACCACTGGTAGTCGCACACATATTGACTATATATTTTGCACTCTACCTCATGCTGACAATGTAATTTCTATGACTCAAAATTTTGTCAACTACAGTTGGACTGACCATGCCTTGCTTTCTATCAACTATCAATCGGTACACACTTCAGCTGGACCTGGTCCTTGGAAAGATAATCCTAATCTTGCTCGACTATCCACATACAGAAGCGGTTTGACAGCACACATTGAACAGTATATGGATAACATCAACCGTTTGGATCCTGATTGCCCTTCAGTTCAAACTATTTGGGATGAATTGAAAGAACAAGTCAAAGTTCTTACTCGATCCTTCCAGATCGAGCGTAACAACTGGCGATCCAAATCTCTAAAAAAGCTTCAATCCAAACGCAACATAATTTTACGAGATCATAAAAATATATCTATTTTATCATCTCTTTTACCAAAGGTAGAACAAATGATTACCATCTTGCAGGATGAATCGGCAGAAATAGAACATCTCAAAGCAGGCAAATTTTGGCAAAAAAAAAAAAGGTGAACGATCTCCTGGTCTTTTCAAAAAAACTTGCACAAGATAGGTCTACGCAGCGAACAATACCAGAGCTCTTTGATCCCAATTCTAGACGATTGGTTACTAATACAGAAGGGAAAACAAAGGTGATGATTGCCTTCTATAAGGCGCTATATCGTCCTGACAAGATCCAATCCTCTGATGTCAATACGCTTTTACAACGTACCAACAGCCAACGACTTACTAAATAGCAAGTATCTACCCTTGGAAGTCCTATCACTTGGCTGGAGATATCGAAAGCAAGTAGACGCTCACCTCGTCAGAGTAGAGTAGTCCTGGTAGCGATGGTTTGCCATACGAAATTCTAGGCATTTTACTTTGTGTTCCTTGTTTAAGGCAGCTGGTTCTACAAGTATACAATGATGCCTTAGCTCATTCTTTATTCCCAAGATCATGGTTGCTATCACTTATGACTCTTTTGCCTAGGAAAGGTGATCTAACACAGGCAGGTAACTATCATTCTATCCAATTGGTGAATACAGATAACAAGATCTTCGCTCGAACCATCAACCACCGGATTATGACAGTAGCTGCTACACTTATCAACAGACATCAGCTAGGCTTTATGCCTGGTAGATATATTGCTGAGCATGGCTTGCTCACCCAAATGATCATGGAAAATGCAGCAGCAAACTACCGCCGACCAGACAAAGATCTTGGCATTCTTTTAGACCAAGAAAAGGCCTATAATCGTGTCAACCTTGGCTATCTCAAGCAAGTGTTGTTACACTTTGGTTTTCCAAAGACCCTGGTTGCCAGCATTATTACCTTGTTTAGAGATAATTCCATTTGTATCAACATCAATGGTTGGCTCTCTAAGCAGTTGGTTCCAAAGCGTCGAGACCTCAAACAAGGTGACCCACTCTCTTGTATTTTGTACAATTTTGCCTTAGAGCCACCTCTCCAGTCGATATTGAATGACACTCAATTTTCTGGCCATCGCTTCAAGCATAATGATTTTAGTCAAGCTATCACCTTACCTGCTATCAAATTGCTTAGTTATGCTGATGACACTTTAGTTTTTCTTCATAATATCCGTGACCTTCGCAGAATGCAGTTTCACTTGCAGGCCTACAGTAAAGCATCCAATGCCAAGAGTAACTACCATAAAGTGCGAGCAATCTCTCTCTCTGGCCACAATCTAGATGATAAATGGCTGACTACTCTACAAGCCATTGACATTCCCAAGATATGGTGCCGTACAGTTGCTGAACCCATTGTCTATTTAGGTTTTCCCCTTATCCAATCCTTGGACCAGCGCGCTCACTTTTTTTCGTCCCTCACTCGATCACTGACTCAACTGGCGGATATTCATGCCTCACGCAATCTTTCTGTTGTTGGCAGAGCTACAGTTGCCAGTGCGCTTTTATTGTCTAAATGCTGGTATATTTTGCGGGTGATCCCTACCACTGAAGCAATCCTTAATACCATCCGAACTGTCATTACTTCTTTTGTCAACCGGCAAATCTTTCCTCGCATTAGTTGGCAAACGATGACTGCACCAAAGTGGCATGGTGGCCTTGGCATTCTTGACTTGTTTTCTCAGCAGAAATCACTGTATTACCATTGGCTTCATCCTTTTTTGTGTCCTCAAGCTGAACGCTCTCTGGTATAATACTTTCTAGCAGCACATACCCGTGCTTTGCTTCAGACTGAACATCTGCTCTTGGGTCTGCTCTTTCCTCGTTCTCGCCCAGGCCAACTCAGGCAATTGGCAAGTAATACTGTCACAATGTGCTGCCAGACAATGGATGCTATTCCTAGGAAACAGTACTCATACATGCCAAACCCTATCGAATGCCTTTTACTGCCATTACGCTCAATTATTTTGCCATCTGACACTTTTGACTTGCCTCTCAAGCTACGCACAGTAGCAGTTTCCTATCTATATGAGTACCATTCACAGGGTCACTATTTGGCACCAATACCAGTTTCTTCCTTTCCCCTGGATATCCGTCGTAGTGTCAGAAAATATATTCAAGCAGTGAATCAAAATCATTGTCAACTGGAACCATTCTTTGGTCAATGCCTTGTTCGTACTTCATTAGACTTATACAATCCTGTGCATATTCCTGCAATCCAGCGGTCTCTTTGTTTCTTTTCTTTTGTGCGTATGTTGAAACTGCCTTTTGACAATGAAAATTTCATTGCCCTCAAAAATGGTGGCTATACTTTCCGTAAGGTCATCACACAAGCTACCTTGTCTGATATCATTGCTCGGCAAGAAGCTTCTTCTGCTGCTTGGAAGTACTTTTGGTGTATACCTATCACAAGATTCCCACTCGCTTCCCCACTGCTGCCTGCATTTTGTGTGGTGATCAGGAGACTGTGTACCATTTCTTCTTTCGCTGCCCCCAAAAATTTCCGTTCTGGGATGCTTTGATCAGGGAATTTCTACGGCCAGGCACCTCTCTGGATCTAGTCTCTGATGCACTTGCATCTTTCAATTTTTCTCGGATTCGGTCTCAAACCAACTGTCCTCTTTCAGTAGCCATGGTAACCTTGATCGGTCTCTCTGAAATCTGGAAGGCCCATTGGACCCATACCATGCAGAACCAACCATTCCATTATCTCTCTGTTCTCCATAGCACTCGCTATCAAATTATGCGTATAGCTGCTGAAAATGACCTTTCATCTTGAGAGGTCTTTTCTCGCAGTAGCTGCTCTTTTTTTTTCTTGATTTCTTTGTTTTTTGAAATTGTAGTACCCTTTTTGTTTCTTTTAATCCTCTTATAATAAATAATTGTCGAGCACCTCTTAGTGGGTCCCTCTCGAGACTACTAATACGTGCGGCAAATAAAATCATTAAAAAAAATTGAGCTTTTGCTTGGAACTCCATAAAGACGCAGTTTTTTGGCTTTAGTGTAGTGACAAAAGTTGCAGGTATCTGTCTTTTAAATCTACTGATCCAGAGAAAGCAACGACTCTTCTGCTAAAATATTGAGTAAATACTCGAAGCGTTTACAAGGTTTTTCGCTCTTATCATACCATTTCTATTATAAAATTAGCAAGTAAGCACTTTCATTGGAAACTGCAGCATTTGACTCACAGTTTCAGTATTCAAGCTTGCCTTTAGCTTTAATTTTCGTCTTGTAGCGTCAAAAAGAAGCTCAGAGAATTGTCAGCTTGAAGTTTTTTGTGAGTAGCACCCTTTGGTTTTGGGAGATTGATCTCTCCCGCCTCATTGGTCACAATCTATTTATCCATGATACTCAATCTCTATCCATAAAATACCGCACATGCAATACATTGACTCAACACTGTCGTATCCTCCTTCAAATTTTCAAACATATCTACAAATAAAAACTATTTCTCAAACCATTTGTCCTCGCTCACCTTGAATCTACTATGGTTACACCTCCCTTTAACACCTACAATATCCTTCATCCTTCTTGCCTGCAATCCTTTGTCACCACACTTACATACTTTCAATCTGTCTCCTCATCACTAGTTTTCAGACCTGCAACTCTCACTATTTCTGGTTATAAAGCCTTACTTCCCCAACACATTCCTACACCCACCTCACCTTTTGACACTGCCCCTAATTGGAAAGCCTTTTGGTCACTTCAAATCACACATCGCTCCCGCAACATCTGGTTTCGCTTCCTACACAAAAACATCAACACTCGCTTCTACCTACACCAAAAATTACCGAAGCTCATCACTAGCCCTCAATGTATTCACTGTCCTTACTTCCGTCTCAACACCATTGACACACTTGACCATTTCAACTTTCTTTGTCCAGTCAAATACAAAATCTGGTGTCACATCCTCTCCGCTCCTTCAATTCACCTCTTACGACAACTCCTCAATCTTCGTACCACCATCAGTCGCTCCAGTTATTCTGCATTCCCAGCCCTATGCACACAACAAATCTGCGCTAGCACATTGGGAGGTCTATGGTACAGCCATTGGCGTTTGGTTTTTGATTCCACACCCTTCACCTTTTCTGCTGTACTCTCCATAATCAAACGCCTGCTGACTAAACAACCCAATGAACAAGAACTAATACTTCTTGACTGAAATCACTTTCCCTACTAGTTAAACTTATGCACATTTCCTCTCTCTTTCTTATTGCACATCATATCCCTCCAGTCTTAATTATCACTCATTATGACATCTTTAGGACTTTAAATAAAACAAGAACATAGTTCCCTTACAAAAAAAAAGTTTTGGGAGATTTTTGACCATTTTTCACAAGTCGCTTTTTTTGGCCCAAACCAACTCTAAAGATACCCCATATATTAGCAGACATGATTTATACATATCTAGAGTATTTATGCATGTATAAAAAGGCTTTTTAATACCTTTATATGTCTAGGAAGAACAAGAAGGTATGCGTAAGCCCTTGTCTTTTTCACTTCTGAATCATATTTTAAGCACTTCCTTCCCTTTTTTTTTCATTTGAAAATTCTTCTGAAATTATCAAGCTTTCTCGCTTTGATATTTTTGGCCCTCAAAAGATGAAATGACAATAAAAAAAATGCTTTTTTTGTACGCATGTAACAAAACCTTGCTTTGGGGGCTACTTTGTCTTTTCTTCTTTGCTTTCCTATTACTATCTTTTTGTTTATCAAAAAGCAAATAATAACTGGTTAAATGTGTACTTTTCTTAGGTTAGGCAGCAACAAGGGAGTTTTTTTATTGTTTTTTATTGTTTTGTTTTGTTTTGTTTTGTTTTGTTTTGTTTTGTATTATGCAGTTGAACAGTGTTACACATGGTGTTGTCTATTTCTTTACAACAAGCAATGTCCTCTTAAAGACTATTTCTTTTCTGTCATCTTCACACACAATAAAGAAATAGATCGCTATGCATGTGCATCTTTTTAAAGAGCAAGAACAAGATGTATAAAAGCATAGATGAAATACATGAGTTGTATTTTATCAGCATAAATAATGACGTCAGTATGACTATGTTCTCTTCCCCTCCTTTTTTTTTTTTTTTTTTTGTTAATTGGCTTGAAAGTAAAAAAGAGCAAAGAACGTCTATAAAAAAGAAATGGCACAGTCTTGTCTTTTTTCTTTTCTTTCTTCCTTTTACTTATCATCTACTCTACTCTTTCAATCAAAAGCTACGCTACCTTAAGGCCTCAAGACCACTTTTGCTCTACTACAAGACCTACTCTACCTTACTTTACTCTTCTACTCTCTTGGCCTCGTATGCAAATCTACTAGCCTCTTCTCATCCATCAAGGAGGTAAGATAATTATTCTAAAAGACACGTTTACTGACTCTCTTATAGGGAACCACTTGTTTCCGTACAGTGATGTTCCAAATGCCCTCTTCTTGTCGGCGATGGCATCCATTCGGCCCTGAACTACGCAGGGCCAGTTTGGGCCGGTTCATTCGGCTCTGAACTACGCAGAGCCGCGTGGGCTATGAAAATCAGCACATTAGAGGGTAGCATGATGGCTTTGGTCTTTTGGTAAGTTATATATGCTTGAAAGCTTTTTTTTTAATCATCATTCTAGTTACTTGTTTCCTGGTTCATCAAGGCTCTCTTTCTATGGCTTTACTCTTCTGGTTCTATTTCTGGCTCTATTTTGTATTTGGTGAATCTTTCTCAAACCTCTTCTTCGAACCTCTTCTTCAAAATAATTGCCTCTTCCTGATATATGAAATTACTGACACATCATTAAAAAAAATAAACAAGTCATTTTTTCTTCTTTTCTTATCATATATAATCATGATAAATCATTAATGTGCTTATGCTTCTGTATTATTCAAAACTGCTATGTTTAAATTGAATTCGGGTAAAAGCTAGCATGTCTATGAAATAAACAGGTTTTCAATATGAGACAGACCTAGGTGTGCTTCCTTTTTTATAAACAAAAATTGCAGCTTAAATGATTTTACTAAAGGTACTAGAGAAGACATTTATTATGTTCAGATTACCACGATGGCTTTGTTAAGTTGGAATTCTACTAGAAAGAGAATTGCAGGGTTGAACTGTAGCTCCGTATTAAAGAGCATCTCGCTTTCATAATTTTGAAGGTAATGAAAGATAAAATACGTTTGTATAAAGACGAGTTAATTTGAGCATTCCCCTCAGATCTGCATTCAAAGTTGATTGCACACTGTAATCAGTACAAAAGAAGCCCCTTTTCAATAAATTTTGACTAATAAGTAGGTACTAATTCATATAATATTCGATTTACAGAGCGTTTGAGAGTAAGATTCGCTATTATACATGACATTTCTGAGGTCAAAAAGAGTAACTATTGAGTATGACAAATGGTGCATATCATGCAAGTGGGAGATTCGGTATTTCAAATATTGGTCTCTTGCACTCTGCTTAAAGACCTTTTTTTTCTCTTTTTACTGACACTCACAAACCGCAACTGCGTTTCGATCGAGTTAAGAGGAAGACTAAACACCAGTTAGAAAAAATCAGAGCGTAGTGTTATGGCATATGGAAGACAACATCACTGTAGTTTCGCAAGTGAAATGAGTCCTGATCACCTCATACTAAAGACGAAAGACAACAAGGCAACATACTTGAGTGAACAAAGCCGTTGATGTAAGTGGAATATACGCATAGATCTTATTACACAAATACGACAACAAAGAAAAAGGATATGCACAACACAAACACATGATGGGTTTGATCAGGGTAATCAAGCCTTTTCAGATCCTCTTTTTGTCTGAACAAGAGTTGATCAGACTCTCGAATAGACACAAAAAGACTCAAAAAAGTAGACTTACACTACGAAAACTTACTAAGCCTTGAATGTATATCTTCCAAACCCTAAAGAGAGCCAGAGTCTGAAGAAAAGGGTTTGAAAGCCCTATACCACTTGATCAAACGCCTTACAGACACTTGAGAAACCAGCCTGAGTAGAGCACACCTTGTTTATCATAGAGCTTACCGACCAAATCAGAGTAGAACCAGGGAGAGAAATAGTCTTGAACCAGCAGTACATCTTGTTAGACGACCTTTTAGATAACTAAAAAACCAGTTTGAGTAGACTAGTCAATAAACATAAGTTATTGCGCGTTGCTTTTGATGACACAAGTTTCAGTGTGGCTTTATGTCTGAACAACACTAAACAACACAACTACACTATTGAAAGATATATAGAAATCAAATAAGCAACATGAACTTACCTTGAAAAAGAATGTAAAAAAGAAACAAAAGTAAATCGTTGCTTTAAGCAAGCCCTTAAACTTCTAAAGACAAAAGTAAAAGCAGCTAGTCTTCAAGAAAACATCATTACAATAAAAAAAAAAGTATACGTCATTATTCATTGTTAAAAGTAAATCTTTATTAAATAATGTCAGTCTTTAGTTTCACTTCATAGAGAAGTTACTCACAGGAGTAGCCACGAGAAGGCAACTGACTCGTACTCCCTCACTTCCTTCACTGACACCTTCCCAGGCCCGCGATACACTGGGGAATGTCAGATCATTAAAGAAGGATCCCAGCAACTCCCAGCAACTACCCTTCTTCCCGCTGCAGACCAACGCCTATATACCTCGTATCTTACTCTCGGGGCAGTAAGATAAGAAAGTAAATCATCGGCTATAACAGGCCAACAACGATCAGGATCGAACACTGAAAGCCACGGAGAGAGAGACACCAGTAGACAGAACCAACCAAATAGAGAGAAAAACCTAGAGAAAGCAGAGATGTCAGCAAACGCGTTTTTGAAATGATGGAGTACTTACCAAAAAACGATCTACAAAAAGAGAGAACACGAAAAAAAAACTACATTGTTAGACTACAGATAACACACAGACGCTCAAAATGAAAATAGAAAGACTCAAAAAACCAACCAAAGAGAAAATCCTAGAAAAGACAGAGATGTCAGTAAACGCGTTCTTGAAATAAATAAGGTACTTACCAGAAAACGAACCACAGAAAGAGACAACAAAAACAACTACACTAGCCTTCACCAGTGCATTGTTAGACTACAGATAACTAGTATATCCTCAATACATAGCTACTTGTAACCAAAGTAGAGAGACAAAGAGAGAGAACCAAGCAGATAGAGCCAAGCGGATAGAACCAGCCAAGTAAAGAGAAAACCTTAGAGAAAGTAGACGCGTTCTTGAAATAGATAAGGCACGAACCAAAAAGAGAGAGAGACCAGAGTAGAGAAAGTAAAGAAACAGAAAGAAAAGATAAAGAAATAAAAAAGAGTGCTGCGTCCTTTCTGTTTTTTTTTTTTCTTTTGTTTTTTTTGGATTATCTCATAGAGAGGACGTCCAACTTGTGTTACATATAAACTTATTTACTTGCATAAGACATGCGATGAACACCCTACTTGTCAGTTCTATAAACAGAAAAGCATCCCCTTTTGCTTATTTTCTTTCTCTTTTGCTATGTACTTGTCCTCTGTATTTCTATTGAGTAGTTCATTATTCTTTGCCCTTGAAGATAAGGGAAGTTTACTTATCATATAAATCAATGCGGAATGTATTTCGTAATAGAGGACTTTGAATTGTAATCATTCCCAGTTTCCTTTTTTTCTTTCCATGAGAAGATCATCCTGAAACAATAACAAACTTTCTTATTCATATGAAAATGTCAATAACCAAAAGAGCAAAGAAAAGTTTAGCTGTTTAGAAAAAAAGAAAGAAAGAAAAAGAAAGAAAGAAAGCTATTTTACACACAAACTGAAAGTACTGATTACTGGTGCCTAAAGATGAACTAACTATCGTCTTTTTTTTATTATTATTATTTTATTTTATTTTATTTTTTCTATCTTGAGCACAAAAAGTATTTCCGTTGATCCGTGCATTATGCATACGCTTACCACATTTTAAATCCGTAGGACAGTGGCTTACTTTTCCCTGAAAATAGACCCTGAAAAATCATCGCTTTTTTTTTTTTTTTGTTCACTATAAAACTCATACTGATTGCTTCTTTTTCTTTCTAAGTGAATAGACTATAAACTAGTTCTATACGTTATCTTTAGCTATCAGTTTAGTGATGAAGAAAAGATGACATGATGTAAACAAATGTTTTTACAATAGTGGTTTTAATTCTAAAATAGCGGTTTTTATTGCTTTTCAAAAAATATTTTTTTGAGTACGCAAATGGCATACTTGTAATTTCGGCATAACTGTCAATATTTTTATGATGTTTGAAAATGTTTTTTTTTTCTTTTTTCTTTTTTTTTTTAGGTAAGTCCATCACACTGACAACGAAGGCCTGAGGTATAAAAGTCTTTCTATAATTTTCTCCATCACTCTAGTTACTTTTTTATAGAGTTGTCACTACAGCGTAAGCGATGGAAGAAAAATGCAGTTGCTCACGCTGTGGTGTATGGTTACCATGGCTACCATGGCTACTATGACTGTCGTAACCATTCTGCTGCAAGAGTGAAACTAGCCAAAAAATTGATGATCAAGAGCATTCAATAAGGATATTGAATTGCAGCAGTTGTCATTTGAAAAGAGAAGACGTTGTCAACGGCTAGTAGTTGCTTTTTAAAAATGATTTTCAGCTGCCGCTTGCTTGATTCGAGTTTGCAAAGGAAGAAATATTGAAGACAGCATTGATCAATACCTTTGGACGTTTTGGTGATATATTAAACATTGGTATCTCCAAGTGCTCTGGCTCTGCTTGCTTCGTCGGTTGCGGTTTTGCTACACTTAATAGAGATAAATTAAAAGAAGCTGAACCCACACCTCAAGTGGAATATGCAACAAAACATAAAGAAATGCTATTGTAGCTGAAATAATCGGAAGAATCAGAGCTCTAGTGGCTTTTTCTTAAAAAAAAAAAAAAAACTAGAAATATCTCCATGTACGGTAGGGCAAATGTAGCCAACACAATCATAGTCGCAAAACTATTACATATGCTCAGACCGACACCAATGTCAAAAGCTGTACTCACAACCTTGAACTCAATTATCCACCAATATATTGTCGATGAGAAGAAATTGCAAGTCAAGAAAGACATCTTTTATCTGCCTAAAGCTAAAGGTTGTTTGAAACTACTAGACGTGTTTGTTTAACAGAAATATCTACAGATAAAATACGTTGACCCTCTACTTAACTATGAGCAGCACAAACAAATTGCAAGGTACCTATATGATATGATTATATACGCCCTTCAAGTGAAAGCCAACAATCCAAGCCTGAAATCTATTACGCTCTTTCCTGATTCTAGATACAAAACATCCCTGAGCAAGGATGGTGCCTTTGGGTCGATCTTTGAAATAATGGATGTATTAACAAAACTGTGCAGACCAAAAAAAAAAACAAAGCCTCGACATCTTTATTAGCAATCAATTGTATGACTCTACCACTTTCAGCTGTATGTAACAATTGGAAAGACAACGCTGAGCTGGTATTTATTGATAGCCTATTTGCGAAAAAAAAAGTTAGATCAACCTAACTCTACAAGATACCAATACATCAATCCACCAAAAATATCTGAATCAAAATTATATACAACAAAATCTCTAGCAGGCTATTCCTGCACCAAAGAAGGATAAAAGACATTGAAAATGATTAATGTGTCAGTGGTAATGAGATAGAGAATACCAAACACTTAGTGATCTTTTGTGGTAATAATACAATGATTTGGCAAAACATGTTCAACAAGTTCTTTGGTTACTCAACCAACATCGATGCAAATAGAGCATTTCAAGATTTTAAAAACCTCACACTGTTGAGATATCTCATTTACAACTTAGATGTCAAGATATATATATGACTTCTTTGCAACAATAATTCGATCCATCCAGTACGATCACTTCCAGCAATATTTTTATGGAGTACCATTTGACGCTGTTAAAACCTCTAAAAGAAGCACCAAAGAGACACTGAAGATTTCGAAAATGAAAAAGAAAACAACACAACAAATGATAATAACATAGCATAGCAAGTCACTTCAATCTGTGTACACTTGACCTTCTTCGCTATGTTTTTATTTTTTGAATAAAATTTTATTCAGTATAAAAAACCACCGCGTCTCGAATCAAGCTTTTGCTTAGAATTGCATAAAGATGTAGTTATTTAGACTTAGTATAGTAGCAAAAGTTGTAGATATTTGCTTTCTGAGTTTTTTGATTTAAAGAACTCAGTAAATTTATTAATGAAAGTTGGACAAATAGATAAAAATATTTACAAGGTTTTTCGCTTCTGTAATGCCATTTCTATATGGTGATTAGCAAGCAAATATTTTGATCAGAAACTAAAGCTTTTGACGCTCGTTTCGAGTAATTATGCTTATGATAGCTTTAATTTCTATCTTGTAGCGTCAAAAGAAGCTCAAAGAGTTGTCAGCTCAATAATTTTCATGAGCGACACCCTTTGTTCGAAGGCGTATTTTGGCTATTTTTCACAAGTCGTTTTTTAGGTTTAAGTCAACCACAGAGGCACCATGTGAGTTATTAAATATTTCTTGTAGGCACTTAAAGTATTTATGCATGCATAAAGAGGTTTTATACTATCTTCATATGTATAGACAAAAGAAGAAAACATACAATCAAGTTTTTTTTTATCTCTCTGTAATTTTGGACAGAGGGGTCTGGTGTATCACTCAACAATTCTTGAAGAATAGGAATCGCTTAAAAATATATAGCGTTATCCTTGAGTCTATTTTGAATCGAATTGCTTATATACAAACATTTGAGCAGTTCTTGTCTTATCAGATTTGATCAAGATGAATCTTCTTCGTTTGCAAGATACGAATATAAATATGAATACTTTAGTTTTTGATGTATATTTTGATCTATTCAGGTTTTTGTCGCCAATCAAAGAATACTATAAATCATACATGTCGATTTTATGTAGAATAATTACTGCTGTGTTATGCTATGCTATTTGTATTAATATCTAGACTTACTTTTCATACAACTTTACCTTTTTCTGCTTTAATGCCAGTAAAACCATTGATTATCCACTCTAGCATAAGCTTCTACTCACCTAAGCCCTGATTAAGAGCCAGACAAAGAAAAGAAGCAGCATTCTTACTAGGATTTAAGAAAAGCCTCCAATCCTGGATTTTAGTTGTAAACATGCAAGTGCGTGTGAACTTTATTCAGCATCTTGTGTTCCCGAAGCCAAAAGAACCATGCGTACGTTTTCTATTGAAAATGTAGGCATTGCTAAAGAAATGCATACAATTGAAAAATTACAAAGCAGATCAAGAACTCATATGTTACTGTAACAAAAAATGCTTAAACAACACGCGTAATCATGTTTAATCGACTTTGTTACGTCATGCAAGTTGGCTTGAGCTCCGTCCGTCCTGAAATTGCTCTTTATGCGAACGATAATGCCATAAAAAAAAGGAGGCAGGTCATTCTCCTTAATATTTCTACTCTTTCTTCCTACTTTTTTCTTCTTCTATATACCCATCTCATGTCACTTTCAAAGATTTCAGACAAAGACTGCTGGTTCGTTATAGGTGCTCATCAAGCAGGTGCTTCTGAGCGTCAGTGTGCTGAACTTTCAGGTCTCTCTAGAAGGGTGATTCACAACATCATCACCAATTTTCGAAAGTTGGGTTCTCCTCACGCAAACCAGTTATCTCTAGACAACTTGATAGACAGCGCCTGCGAGTCGGTTCCCTCTGAAAAAAACCCAAAAGTAACTAAGGTAAAAATATTGGAAAGCAAATTGCACTATGTCTAATTTATTAGACTGCACCTCGTAAAAGAGGTAGACCACCCAAGCCCAAAGAGGCTCCTTTTTTTACAGAAAACATCGTACGAAAGGCTTTAACTGAGGCTAGAAAATATCAGGTAATTTTACGAGAAATGATAGGCCACATGGTCTGATCATCACCTCTCTATGTAGATTGTAAATAATACCGCCAGTGCCTTTCCATTAGATCGTCTCAATACCCCTCCTACTGACGAAGATAGTCTAACTTTGGATCCATTGAAGGTTCGTCGTAGTTCTAGAGAAGACGACATATTGCCTGCTACTCCTCGTTCAATTACCCTGGATGATTCAGACGATGAAGAATGGTCATTAGAAGAGGATAAAGAACTATTGATGCATGTACTAGGCTCAAATGTAAAGAATGTCAAATGGAAGGAACTTGAGGGCCAGTTTGGTGATAGACACTTGGCCAAAATGTGCTCGGAACGTTGGGAGTTTATAAAAGAACAATTGCTAAAGGATATAACCAGTCTAAAAGGATGATCTTAGTGTATTTGTCACTCAGTCTATCGTGTCACAGAGCCAATTATTCAAGTGTAACCAAGTTCAACGTGCAAAATGTCTATATTATATCAACCAGGCATGGTTTAATCAACGTCAGTGCTCCCATAAAATAAAATAAAGCTCATTTCCTTACCAGTTTTATATACGCTCCTTACATCTTTTTATTTCTTTCTTCTTCTTTTTATTTCTTTCTCTTATACCCTCACACTTTCCTTTCTTAAAACCTTCCTTTTCCCTCTCTCACTCTCACTCTTTCTTTGGAAATCGAAAAAAGTTGTCGTCTTTTGTAACTTTTGAGAATTGTCATGAAGAAGAATAAGTGGCAAACCTCTTTATTCTCTTTGATTGTAGTGAGCTTTTTGGTTTTGATAGGTAAAGAAACACATAATGAATCAATTCGTTTTTTATTAATTATTTTATATAGTCAATGCTGCTTCTGAAAGTGAGTAAATCAAAAAAAAAAAGAAGCACAAACTTAATTAAAATTAACCTCTTTTTACTTAATTAGATGAAAATCACACTGTAACTGCTACAAAGCATCATAGTCATCACGAGAAGCACCACACAACAAAGACCGTCAGAAACTGTTCTTTAGCTTCAATTCAGAATAAGCGCTTAAGTCGATGGAGATCACATCATCATAGAACTCCCCGTCTTCATACTGTCTATGTATGTCATACTACGAAGCATTCGACTCATACGAAGCATCATTCGGTTCATAAAGGAAGTGCACATAGAAAGTATAGCCATAAGACAAAGCATGTCAGTAAGAAGCACACTTCCAAAGGACATTCCAGCAAGAAGCACGCTGTGAAGAAGCATTTCTCTAAAGGACATTCTAGCAAGAAGCATGCTTCTAAGAGATATACTTCCAAGAAGGATATCTCCATGAAGCATACCTCTAAGAAACACACCTCCAAGAAGCACACCTCCAAGAAGCATGCTTCAAAGAAGCATAGCATCAAAGAACACCATTCAAAGAAACACACTGCTACCACTCACCACACCACCACCCACCACACTCAATTGAGAGAGTACACTGCCCCCACAGCTACTACAACTGTTGCCGCCACCTCTTCTTCCGTCTCTATAATTCTCGCCACTACTACCCCTACTACCATAGATGTAGCACTTGATTTCCTAACAAAATCTGTACAGTCTGCCAGCTTCACACTTACCGCTGTCCCTTTCGCTTCAACAACGTCCATTCCTTTGAATGGCAGTAACAATAATACTAGTATTGTCGCTATTGGCAGTAGCTCTAATAGTACTACCACAGGTAGTAACTCTAATAGTACTACCACAAGTAGTAACTCTAATAGTACTACCACAAGTAGTAACTCTAATAGTACTACCACAAGTAGTAACAATAACACTGACACTACTGCTATCCAATCTGGCGCCACCATCACTGATACTGGTGCCAATCAATCTAGCACCTCAGTTACCTCGGACACTACCAATGGTCAATCCAAAGACACTGCTTCCAATGACAATAATAACGAGTCCTCAATCAGCGACAACAGTGATAGTATCTCTCCTCTTTCTAATAGCAACGACAGCAATGCCGAAAATGACAACTACGATACTACCGGAAATAGTGACAGTAACACTGAGGACAACGACAACGACAACGGCAACGATTCGTCAGGCGATAGTGACACTGCAGATAGCAGTGAATCAACAGCTACCAGCAATGGTGCTAACACAGCAAACATTGTCATTGGCCAGCCAAGCTCCTCTTCCAACAGTAACACTGTCTCTGCTCAGGATGTTCAAAATGGACAAGCCATTGAAGCGACTGCCCAAAGCAAGATCATCGGTATTTCTGTAGGTGCTGTTGTTGGCTGTTTAGCAGCAGCTGGTTTAGCTGGCATGTTCATTTATAGACGCCATCAAAAGAACCACTCTGAACAAAACGTAGAAGAAATGGATTCTCAATCTGAAGTCAATACTCGTTACCGTACACAGTCTTTCATGGCTGTTGTTGCTGGAGCTGTTGCTAAACTTCCGGTTCGTAGTGATTCTTCTAGTTCAAAGAAATCCGTGGGTGTTTTGGGCAGCATTCGTCGAGCTGCAAGCAATGCCTCTCGTTCTTTGTCAAGATCAAACTCTAATTCAAGTGCACAAAGTTATGGTATTGCTTATTCAGGTCCTCCTCCTATTGCTCGAATTGACGGAGATCAGTACTATAACGAATCTGCCAACCCTGCACATGGGCCAGGACATACACATGCTTATTAGAATGCATAGTAAAATAATGTAAACCTTTACCTCTTTCTCTTTTTTCTCACTCTTTTCTCTATGAGTTTGAAAACGACTCATAATGTGGGACAAAGTCGATTAAGGTTTTCTTTTTTTAAATTTGCAATTTATTCTGCAACAGACGGACGTACAATAATGCCTTCGCTAATTTCCTTAGAGTATTCATCACCATATCTCCATGGCCTTGGCCTTACTTTTCTTCTATTTACTGTCTCATCTATCTTATTTGAGCTTCTATGAATCCCATTGATTGATTTACAGGTACGAGTGATCGTATTGATAACATGGCAATCGTGTGAACACCAACTTGTAAACTGAGATAATTCTAGTGCTAAATCTATTAAATAAGGCGTCTCTTGTTTTTGTCGTACACTTGAATGATCATCGGTCTATCTACTAAGTTAGTATAATAACCAAATGGCAAATATTTTTTTTACCGAGATAAAATTGATAAAATTCACAAACTGATGTGTATTGTTCTATAAAAATAATTAAAATCTAAAAAAAGGTGCTTACTTACTTGAACAAACTCATTCAAACACATCATCCAGGCTTCTTTTGAATTCTGTTCGAGTGAATTATGGCTAGCTAATGTCATTAAGCACTTTGCTATTAAAGTCAAGGTACGACATGTTTTCGTATCAGGGTGATCTAATACACATTAATCTTGTTTCAAAATAATAAAATTACCTTGGACAAGTCCAAACTGTTTAGGCGAAATGATGGCAGGACAAATCCATCTCAGAAAGATAAACCCACTAAAAAAAAGAAATTTTAAGTTACTAAATATGTCATATGTGCTTTTGTTGGTATTACCTAACACAAGTGTATCTCGTAAGTTGATATTGTTTATCTAACGTGTTCTTGCTCAAATTGAATTTCTTAACAATGGTAGCTTGTAGGTGTCCAAATATTTTACGCAACTCACTAAATTAAGCATAATTAGAAACAACACATGCTTAAGCGTATTTCATACATAGGACACTTGGTTTTTGCTTTCTGAATATCCTCCCATATGAATCTTACATAACTAAATAATTCTGAGCTATTAGCCATAGTGCTGTCCAGCGTTGAATTAGTTAGACGAGATGGTTCCACCTAACCTTGTTTAGTAAAATTAATACAATCAAATATGGGCTTTACCTCAATATGGAGACCTAACTTGCATATATTTTGTATAGTGTGTTGGAGCGATTCTTCCAGAAATTCTTTTCCATTCATTCTCATGTAATTGTCAAGGACTTTGGTAAAGAATGAGTTGCCTCTATCAAAAGAGTTGGTAAAGTGTCTTTTTTTGCATATCACTTTTTTAGTACCTGAAGAGAATATTCGCATCATCTACAAGTAATGAGATTTAATAAGGTATCATTATTTTTTCTCTAAATACCTGTATTTAAACCAGATACTTCATAATCTATCAGTGATTTCATCCAAGCTAGTGTCATACTCATGCCTTCGTATATTCTAAGTAAATTTCTTGCTAACACTTGTACATCAGAAGATTTTCTGGCCATATCATACACCATATCATGTCTAAATTCGGTCAAGACATCCATCAAAGGTTGATAAATATCTAAAGAATAGACTTTATACTTTTCAAGCAATACGCCTACTCGGATTTGCCCACAAAATCCATTGCTTGAACCCAAGCTTGTTAAAGAAGCAAATGCTTTGTGTCTGTTCTCTTTTCTGATTTCATACCATTCTTCTTGTATCGTGTTGCTTGCATCAATCAACGAGACAGGTAGAAAGACAATTCCTTATATACGAATTTAGTTTTCTATCATACTGAATTGTCTCTGCTTACCAAACATAGTTTCTCTATCATTCTTGTTACCTTTGGTATACATGTTGATGGTTACTCCATAATTCACTTTCGAAATGTCACTATTCATGCATAAATCATACTGCTTCGATGAGTTGTGTATGGCTTACGAGAACTGAAATTCTTCTTTCCAGAAAACAGATGAGCTTTTTTTTATCGATCCGGTTAATCCTCGTATTTCATTATCTACTACAACATCACAATATAATTCACTATGCATTGAATCCTTCGGACTTGTTTGGAGTCGACGTGCTTCTGCAATACGTACAGTCAAACTATAGACTGTTCTTGGATTCTCAGGCAGTGGTTTATTAAGATCACCTATTAGTAATTTATTCGATCCATCGCCTTTGCAGCTTTGCTTAAGACGGAACAGCCATGCATCTCTTTGGATCTTGCTGCTCGTCACCAAGTGATACGTTTCAGAGATTTTGGGTCGTACAACAATGCAATACTTCATATGATCGATTGAATCAGAGAACGGATAGATATCTTGTGATGAGAGCACCGAAAGTTGAATAGGACGATGAAACAAGGTATTCTCGTCCTAATCTTGAGTTAAACTAGGTCAACGAATAATTGTACTTTACCTTTTCTGTTTGCATATGAAGTGTTCCATCTTCAAAGAGTGACACATGAAGCACACACAAAGCACCTGTATGATGCGAGATGCAGCTTGACTTTTCAATACAGGATTCTACGTAATCGAAGGTTAACACATCTACGTGTTGTTGTGTATTAGTCACTCACTATGGATTTTAAACAAGCCTGTCATTTGAACTTTTGAATGATCCATAATGCCAGTTGTGCTGCAACAATTGATTGGGCATTCAGTGATAGGGATAGGATAACCATACAATTCACTATGCTGATTTTCATAATCAGCTGAATTACCATTGCGTATTGTTGTCTGCTTTTTTTTTTCTTATAGATCAATAGATGCTCTCCAACAAAAAAAAAAACTACCCACATACTTACAGTTGAAAATAGTTCCATATTGTTTTTTTCTACAGGTAGTATACTTGACGTAGACTTTTTTGATAATAACGATTTATGTTGTAGACCGGAATAAGATTGACCGGACATCTATTACGTATTAGGGCATGTCTAAAAAGGACATATACATACAGAACTTTTCTTGAATGATTTGGATTTCATACTCTTTGAGTTTGTCTTTTTAAAGGGCTCGACTGTTTCTTGATTTGGATTCCAAGACTGTAAGGCTTGAAGCCAAGTCATAAAATCAATTGCAGTTTCTGCTTGAAGACTGGTACTAAAAGAGTAAAAAAAAAAGAAAGGTCAGAAAACAGAGAAAGAAAAGATATTAAATTTACATAGCATGATTGTCCTGAGAAGCAATCAAAATGACAAAATCACGCTTATCTGTCTCAGATGGCTGAACATTGGCTGTCTTAAGATTGGTAGTACTGATAATCGTCTATTGAATGGTTAGGCCTGCTTTTAGTCGTCATTGAGCTTACTGTATGATTGATATATTGTTTTAAGCAACCATCTTCTTTTGAAATGAAGAAATAGCATCTACAAAGTGTTATTTAAAGCTTATTGTGTTCTTTGGACGAACCTTTCCCATTTTCCTGCGATGCTATCTTTTGTGTTTCCATTCGTTTGTGTACTTTGGCTACGACGCTGCTTTCTTTTTACCAGTAAATAACCTTTGGTTGTGATGTGAAAACATCGAGAAACATAGGCTTGTGCATTGTTTGAAATGATAGAGTCTAGACTGTTATATCTTTGCTGCTTGCACATATCAACTTTTGTTTTTGGGATTTTTATTTTACACTTACGATCACTTTAGGCCTGCTTAAAAAAGCAAAAGGAATTAAGGATGTAGGTGATAAAGGTCGGCCTTTTGCATATTGTTCACTTAATGAGCATGATTTTTTGAGGCAAGTGTGATAGGATGCCAGCTTTTCTTGAATATAATAAGACAATCTTTCATTGTTTAGCTGTTAAAAGATTAGGTTCAATGATGAAGAAAAAAAGGGGTTGTTTATACCTCATGACAGTCTTCAAATGGAAAGTGAGGAACTGGGTTTCCTGTTCCATTTTTAGATTTATTGTCTTGAAAACTGGCAGAAATCAACACAAGTTCTTCAAGTATTTTCAAATTTTTACGTTTGACAGATTGAAGCCTAACCATCAATGGAGCCAGCTACGTGAAAGAATGAGTAAAGAAAAAAAACAGTGTAAGTCAATATACCTTTTCATCAATCAAATATCGTGTAGACTTAATTAGATCGTTTAGTGTATATATGTATTCCAACAATGCTTTACACAAAGATTTTTTTGCAAGATATAACGACGCACTCATTTCCTGTAGATTGCATAAGCAAATAATAACCCTTAGAAGCAAAAAATAGTTACATTACATCCAATAACTTAATGTTTGTTTGTGACATATTTAGCTTTTGAGAAGCACAATAAGCATTTGAAGACTGAGCATGCTTTGTTCTTAAGTCTTTGATAATGCATTCAAAACGCTATATTGTAAGTTTAGTAAATAAAGGGGCTTGTCAGAATATTGTTTTACCGTCAATATTTCCTTTATTTTGGCGCCGTGGTTCCTTAAACAAGCTTTATGGTAATTAAATGAGTGCACAGGATTATGGATACAATTATACTTACGTAAAATGTGTTCTAATACCCCGTCTTGATCCTCTGAAAAGACTCCTTCTTTAGGCCATTGAATGTGTTGGAACTCTGTTGGACAATAAAACGGTTCATTTAATACCAGCTTCGTTTGCTCAAACAATAAAGTAATCGATTTGGTGTAGGCTACATGCTATTTGTTAGCGTTGGCTCGAATATATTTATCTGTTACCAATCTCTAGTTGTCTGCATTGCTCTACTTTCTCCAGCCATGTCAGATATCGATGCAAAAATAACTCCAGCGATTTCAGATACTCACGAAAGATAGGTGAATCAGTCCAGATGTCTTCGTAAAGGATATCAGAAGATAAAACATTCATCGTTAATGGTTTTGACTGATTTAGTGTTTTTCGACCATGCATGGCTACACCAGCTTCGTCATCACTGCTATTACTCAGGATACTATCGTGATCGTCTTCTAACAACTCTCGTATTGCCTCTTCTTCTTTGTCTTCCACTTCTTCGTTCCAATTGATGCTTGTGAGGAATTCCCGCTTGGTAGGTTGTAAAGAAGGTAAACTACATGATGATCTTGGCAATGAACTATATCCATTATTTGAATACATTAAAGGAGCACTGTTTGATCTGCTTTGATCCATTCCCTCTATAAATATCTGATTTCACTCAAATGAGAAAAAAAAGAAAAAAAGAGCCAAATGTACTTTTTTTCAAATATATTATGAAAATTTAAGGGGCAAAACGATGAGATTAAACTCTTTATAGTGTAACCAAGTACTTAAAAGGAAATGAAAACCCCTTTCTCCCCTTCTTTTTTCTCCTTGGGCGTATAAATTGAAAAGGCAATTTGAGCTTATGATTCGATTATCAACTAATGAACATCCAAAGTATATTGTCATTTGCACAATTTTTTGCCTCCTTTTCTTTTCTGTATTGTTTTTTATCATTATTTCTTTCTTTCTTTCTCTCTTTTGTTTGTTTATTTATTTTGCTTCTATAACAACAACGAGGCTGGTCCTATTTCTTTTTCTTTTCATCAAGAATTCATGTAACTTTCTTTATACACGTTTGAATTATGTTACCATTATCCATGTCCGCAGAAGCTTCAATGAAAGCACTCATGAATGAAGCTTCGCAGTGTCTAAACTCTGGAAAACTAAAGGTAGTCTGTGCTAAAAGCAAGGAGATAATGACAATTCTTTAGCAATCTTATGAACTATACATTAAAGCATTACTATCAGCAGTTAAAGAATTCAAGCAATTAGAATTCATCAATCAATGTAAGATTCTTGCTCATATATTTCAAACAAACCAATGGTTTTCGTAGATGCAAAAAAGAACAATTTGTCTACACTTTTCAGTTTAGCAGCGACCTGCATCCAACAAACCAAGAGCATTTCGTCTTTGAAGCAACCCATTCATTCCTTGACTCCTCCTCCTCCTATTCCGCCCAAACCAATGCACTTGACCACATCAAAATCGCCTCCTCGTTTACCCATTAGACCCACTCAAAAGAAGTCTTATTATTTTTCAGATACCACAAACTCAAAAGAACAATACCATGCAAAGCTTTACCCTTGTTTTGAGGATGATGATGATGATAATTCCGAACTCGAGTCAGAAGAAGGTAAAAAGCAAAGTAAATTTATCTATACTATTTATAACAGAGAATTTTCAAAAAAGACAAACACAAACAAACAAGAGATAACAAAGGATCACACAAGCTTATTAAAGTTTCTCGTCGATCTTCTGTCGCTAATCTATCCACTTCCGCCCCCTCATCGCCTATACATACTGCAGTCTCAAATCCTTTGAATGTGGTCAAGTCTTTTTTATCTTTACCAGGTTCAATGGTAACACATTCCTCGACTACTGAACATGGTCTATCGTCATTATTGTTGCCAAGAAAAGGTACATCATTTTCTTCCGGAAGTACCTTGTACTCAGAAAACAGTTCTCTGGATGCAGACGAAACTTTTTTGCTGATCAATGGTACAGTCAATCCAAACCAACTCGTACATGCTCAGACAAGCAGTAATACAGATAGTTTGTATTCCTCAAACAAAAGCAACAGTACATATCTTCCCATGATACCCCAAGCTCCTCTTGTTACTGTATACCAATCGCTACAGAAGAAATTAAAAGAAGCAACAGATCCAAAAAGCACAGGACCCTCACAAACAGCGATGACAGAAAATATCCAAAGCCTCTTAAACAAGGTTCAGAATATACATATTTCTGCCACCACTGTACCTACCATTCTTCAATTTCAGCCTGTTTTGATAGCATACCAACTGACATTGATCGACTCTGCAATTTTTCGAAATATACCTATAGACGCCATTCTTTCACATGCCCCTAAAACGCCTCACCCTGCCATTGTCGCCTCTACAGATTTTTTTAATTATTTGACACGCTTGATTGAGCATTCCATCCTATTAGAACAAGAAGCATGCAGGCGAGCACAGCAAATCAATCACTGGATCAAAGTAGCTAGCAAATGTCATGAGCTGAAAAATTATCAAACGTTGAAGGCCGTAATTTCCGCATTAGGAACACCTCCTATTCAGCGCTTGAAGCGATCTTGGGCTTTTATTCCCAAAAAAAGCATGGTGCAACTAGAGGAATTGAGCGAACTTATGTCAGAAGCATCCAATTATGGCAGGTATAGAGAGAGACTGGGTCTATCCGTATCCAACGAGGAGGAAGATGAAATCAAACATAGAGAGGACACACATGAAGATCAATTAAGAGAAGCTGAAAGTGAGCAAAAGAGAAATACAAGAAAAAACTCGTTCAGTGAACCCACTGTACCTTTTTTGGGTATCTTCATTCATGATGTAACGTATCTAGTGGCGGCGATTTCGAAAAAGAAGCAGCAAGGAAGCAATAGCTGGAAGAAGAAACAAGACCAAACGCTTGAAATACTTAAACAGGACAATCGCGTTTCAGAGCTATTAAAGTTGTTCAAAAATTTTCAGCGTAGTCCATCTTATTCACCCAACTTGACACATACATGCTTGAAAGATTTGTACAAAACGAAGAGGCGCAAAATATCACAAGCTTTGGCACGCACTTCACCTATAAAGAAAGTAAACTTCTATTTACCGTTTGATGATAGTCAGCTTAGTATTGAATTACAACAATGCTTGGTCACCCAGTATCTGGTAAAAAAAGTCTTGATCTAGAAGAAAGATATGTGAAAATTAAACAATTTTTGAATTAGTTGACCAGGTCCTGGGTAAGTGAAAAAGCAGTGGATGAATTAAGTCTAGTCAGAGAACCAACAAAGACAATGCGAAGTTATTCTGCAACAGAGTCTTTGTCACTACAACAAGGAAAATCCATGTCATGCGAAAATATGATGTTAGCTTCAGCTACGACACCTCCAGTTCTTGCGACTTCAATCAGTCTTACAACGTCTTCTTCCTTTGGAGGGACCCGAAACAGTTCAGGCAGCCTAACGAGTGGAGGAACGATGAGCTCAAACAATAGTCGCCCCGTGAGTTTAGAAGATGATGAAGATAAACAGGAAAATGATCTAGATAAAAAGGTACCGACTAGTAGCTTTTGGCTATTTGGAAGAAAGAGTGTCGACAATGGCCATCCAAATATAGGAACGATGCATAGGTCTCCCCGACATTTCTCCTTTGATGAACTAAACGAAAGCAAAAAGCCAAATATCAAGTCTTCTGTAGTTTCTTCTGGTTCACAGCCTTACACAACCACAGACATAGGCACGTTTCGTATTCATCGTGAAGGTTCGCAAGGTTCTTTGTCTATTTTTCGAAAAGATTTTTGGAAAAGTAATCATACTCAACGATTCCAAACTGACAGTTATCAAGACAGTGGCCAAATGTCTAACATCCTGACATCCCCACATCCTCTAGACAACTGTTGATAGCATTGTATCATTTTATTATAATTATTACGGTTTGTTTATGAATAAATAGTATAAATAAATTTACATGAGTGAGCAACATTTGGTTGAAGAATGACGGCTTGAGTCATTAGCATGATTTCCTGCTCCTGCTGCTGCCACTGCTGCTGATTCTTGATGGTTTTGTTCTTTATTGTAGCGTCTAATATCACGTACGACTTCATAAAATGCCTCATCTACATTAATACGCATTTTGGCCGATGTTTCAACAAATTGACAGCCATATTCAAGGGCCAAGTCTTTCCCCTCTTGACTTGAAACCTGACGTTCTAATTCGAGATCACATTTATTAGCAACCAATACCATAGGAAAACGGTTTTTATCCTTCACTCGGCTGATTTGCTGATAGAAAGTACCAATTTCTTCAAAAGACATTCTTGATGTTATCGAGTATACTAGCAAAAATCCCTCGCCGTTTCTCATGTATTGTTCACGCATAGCACTGTATTTTGAATGGTCAATCTACTATGCAAATAGACCATGCGTTACCTATATTCTTCTTGCCCGGCTGTATCCAATATATCAAGAAGTGCAGTTTCTTCGTCAATAACACATTGCTTTCTGTAAGAGTCTAAGGTAGGTTTTGTTATTGAAGCACTTTTTTATTGTTAGCCAACTACCTTCAATAGTGGGATCATACTCGTCAACGAATTGAGATTGAATAAACTGGATCGTCAAAGCCGACTTTCCTACACCTAGAATATATATGAGTCAATAGCAATACAAGCTTGAAAATATACCTCCTCCTCCAACAAGAACAAGCTTGTATTCACGTACTATCCATGAAGCTGTTTTATTCAACATAATGAAAAAGAAATGCAAGAAAATATTTTCTTTGTTCGCGCATTAAAATCAAGCCAATTTAGGTTTGGGTATACTGCATCAAAACCCATATTAAAACTCTAAATGTAGAATAGAAGATAATGGTATCAATGTAAATGCATTCTGACCATATAGCTATTTATGAGCATCGCATATGGAAACAATCAGTATCTAGCCTTTGCTTTAAATAATCAAATAAAAACCCCTCGTTCTAATGATACTTCTAAGCATTTTTTATGTGTGAAGCAGCGCAGTTTATGTCCATAAGCTCATTATAGTACCGTAGATAGGATTTATAGTCATAAGTTATTTGTAAAAAGCATAATTCTCATTAGAATTTAAAGATGATTTTTGAGTTTTTTGTCTCTACCGTACAAATTCTACTCTGTCTTTTAAAGCACGACATTTCCAATGCATTTTACAGCTTTCCTATTAGTAAAAAGCTACCCTATCTCTATCGAGTCGCAGTTTTACGACAATTAAAAAAAATTGCAGGGCAGTTGGGGAGTTTGGTCATCCCAAGATATGACCTTTTTTGGTTAGTTTCTTATTGCATAGGGCATTCAAAAAAGGATTAAATGCATTTTCGATGCAAGTTTAGGCAAAACCAATGATAATGTAATCAGATCGTCAGTAAAGTAAGCCATAAGGGCCCTATGTTTGTTACAATTGACGAATTCAAGATATTAAAAGTTTGTAGCACACATCGAAGCCAAAATTTGCATAAACTAGCGATTATCAAAGGTCATAGAACATTTTGGCAAGAAAGTATAGATACAAAAAGCCGGTTGTCATATATTTTGAAATTGGTTGGAACGGTCTGACAGAACCATCTACCTTTGCGGGACGATAAGCAAGTATTAACTGGTCGCTCTAATAAACTCATGTTTCCCCTTTTTTCAAAGTGACTTTAATAAAAGAGGGGTTTGTCTCAAAAAGACGCTTAGTCTGGTGCAAGAAATAACTTCGGTGCGCTTTAATATATATGATTTATTGTTTACAAACGTCTACAGAAATTCAATAAAGTGTAAACAAAAAGGACCAACTGATGTTTTACAAAGATGTCATTTTGGTTTTACGCCAATTGGCTTTTTTTTTAAACTCGCCTTTTAAGTTCCCGAAACTGTAATCAAATCAACGCATAGCCCGCCAATTGGCATCGTGATGACCTGGTCTTACTAAGCGGGATAATCTTGATAAAAATATAAAAAGCATTGATTTTTTTTTCGTCCATTTTCTTTTCTTTTAACTTTATCTAATCATGTCTGTCCTCGAACAACTCAAGAAATTCACTACTATTGTTGCTGACTCTGGTGACTTCGAATGTAAGTTATATGTCCCCTCGAGATTTTGTGTTTACCAATACGCGTCTGTTATTAGCCATTGCCCAATACAAGCCTCAAGATGCTACTACCAACCCTTCTTTAATCTTGGCTGCTGCTCAAAAGCCCCAATATGCTCATCTTATTGATGAAGCCATCAAGTACGCCAAGGCTAAGGGAGTGTAAGTGTTATAAGAAAAAGAGAGGAAGATAGCGCGTGCTTAATGTGTGCGCATGGTCAATGAGAAGCAGTTTCTAATTTTGAATTTCTAGTTCTGAAGCCGAGACTCTTGAATTGGCTATTGATAAGCTCCTGGTCAACTTTGGTTCTGAAATCCTCAAGATCGTTCCTGGTCGCGTTTCTACTGAAGTTGATGCTCGTCTCTCCTTCAACACTGAGGCTACTGTTGCCAAAGCCCTTACTCTCATCAAGTTGTACGAAGAAGTTGGTGTCAACAAGGACCGTATCTTGATCAAGATTGCTTCCACCTGGGAAGGTATCCAAGCTGCTCACATTCTCGAAACCCAACACGGTATCCACTGTAACTTGACCTTGTTGTTCGGTTTCGCCCAAGCTGTTGCTTGCGCTGAAGCTGGTGTCACTCTTATTTCTCCTTTCGTCGGTCGTATCCTCGATTGGTTCAAGAAGAGCACTGGTGAAGAATACACTAGCAGCAGCGATCCTGGTGTTGCTTCTGTCACCAAGATTTACAACTACTACAAAAAATTCGGCTACAACACTATTGTTATGGGTGCTTCTTTCCGTAACACTGGTGAAATCGAAGAATTGGCCGGTTGTGATTTCTTGACCATCTCTCCTGCCCTTTTGAAGTCTCTGCAAGACGACAACAAGACTTTGGAACGCAAGTTGAGCCCTGAAAACGCAAAGACCACTGATCTTGAAAAGGTCACTTTCTTCAAGGATGAAAAGGCTTTCCGTTGGGAAATGAACCAAGATGCTATGGCTACTGAAAAGTTGTCAGAAGGTATCCGTAACTTTGCTAAGGATGGTGTCAAGCTTGAAGACATGTTGAAGGAAAAGCTTGCTTTGTAAATACTATATCCCTTTTAAATTTCTAATAATAAAAGACTCAGTCTTTGTTACAATTACATTTCATGGGACTCTTTCATGTTGGGTTTATTACGCAATAATTTTCTCCTGGAAAATATTTAAAAAAAAGAGCCTATATTATTGTCCGACGGATTTAATGTTGATCTCAGATAATGACAGAGGTTTATGTAATCAACTTTCAAAGTACCCTGCTTTTGCTGACAAAGCATTTACTACCGTTGGTCATAAGGTCTTGAAGGCTGATATAAGAATAGATTATGTAATGTTTCCATAAATGCATTACAAAAGCATATAGTTACATACCTTTATTTAACCTCAATCTCTAAATTGTAGAAACAGTCTGGCCGTTTAAACTATAGAGAATTCCACTTCATAAAATGAGAGGTTTTCTTGTAAAAGAAAGAACACTTTTTTTTCTTGAAATACACACACAATTATCAGAGAATGATATTGCTTTATTTAAATAAAAAAAGGTTATCTATAAATATTTACATAAAGATGTTTAGTTCGAGTCTTCTTTATCTTTACATGTTGACTCTTCGGTGGCTTTGACCTCTTCTGCCTCCTCTGCCTCCTCTACCTCTTCGATTTTGGAAGCCTTTTTTTTACCTTGGTCTTCATCTTCGCTTTCACTTTCAGTTGAGTCAGTTTCTTTGGATTTTTCTTCATCCTTGATACCGTCATGCTTCTTGGCTTGTTCTCTATCAGATCCTACTTGTTTTAAGAACTTGGGTATCCTTTCAAACATAACTTCATAAATATAGTCTCTGGTCCAGTTATTATAGTTGGCCTCCAATAACATGTCAATGAAAAAGCTCTGGATTTCGGCTGTAGTAACGTAATCCGTAGGTATCATTCCAACAAACTTGTCAGCGTATTTTTCAGCTTTGACCCTTTCTTCATCGATAAGAGGCTTTGAAGTTTCTTCATCAAGTCTCATGAATCTCCAATACGTGTCTCTGATCTGTTCCTTAGCAGCATAATCAAATTTGAGCTTGAGATCAATTCGACCAGGACGAAGCAAAGCAGGTTGAATTTTGTTTATATTATTACAAGTCATAAAGATCACTAAAGATATATAAGTAGACATTCTTACAATTGTTATTCTTCAAATCACTTACTTGATCCTTCATGGCTATGCATACCGTCCATAATATTCAACAAGCCACTCATCGTCAGTAGATGGTAGTTGCTACGACTGTCATCTTCCTTTGAATCAAACAAATGGTCAATATCTTCAATTACAACAATACTGTTATAAGGTACGCATTGAATTAAAGATTTAAGGTCGCTATCATTGAAGTCTGTGATACAGCTGGCAATAGCAATATGTAGATTAAGTTCGTTCTAATAGTAAGTCAGTAAACACGAATGTACTAATGATGAAGCTTACCGCAATAGCTTGAATGGTTGATGTTTTACCAGTACCAGGGGGACCATACAACAAGTAGCCACGACGATGAGGAATGCCTCTCTTTTTGTACCATTCTGCACGCTTCTTGAATGTTTGCATATCTGCAACATGTTAGCATGTATCCCTTTATTCACAAGATCTTACCTCTAACTAATAAGTCTTTTTGACCATCACGTAAGTGAATGCTGTCCATATCTCGAAAAGGCAATGTTCTTTCAAACATCCAGCTATAGCCATTTGAGCGATAAATATGCTATTCGTAGCATCTTTAGACATGGTTTGTTTGATTGTTTGAATTACTTACTCTGCTGGCAAGGTTTTTGTTATAGTCATCTGACCATTCTTGCAAGATAACATGTAATTTCCTAGTATCACGTCCACTCATGCTACCCAATACAATCAGTCAAAGAAATTAAATTAAACTCTATATCTACCTGACCAAGACGTGTTCTGAGTCTTCATTCCCTTTAATATTACTGGCGTCTTTAAATTCAATCTTGATCAAATGGCCTTTATACACAATTTCTTCGTCAAAGTTTGAAGCTAATGTATACAGTGAGTAAAAAAGGATTTGAAAATGAAAGGTATATTCACTAACGAGGAATAAGTCGAACCTTGGCAAGATCAGGATCATTGAATTCAGAGTAATTGGTATGATCACACCATTGGCTATCGTTGTCATAATCATAATCATCTACTTCTGTTGCAACACGGTCACTAACTTCAGCATATTGAGCCACACCAGTCTGTAAGTCTTTTCGAGCAGTGCCATGATCGAATACGTATTGTGAGATACATTGATAGAGTGTATCCGTGGAATATATCTTTAAAGAAATTGTACCAGCAGGAGCAACCTTTTTCGAAATTTTTTCCATTAATTGAGACCAATGCATTCTTAAAATAGCTATGACAGAATAAGCTTTGGTACAACCTTATATTTCATGAAACCTACGAGCAATATAAAACGCCAGAGAAAGTGCCACAAAGTCATTACCAAAGTACTTTTGGCCTAGGTTAACAACACGTTCACCAAGAACACTCTTCCAAACATCTTCATCAGAAATCTTTTCCAGGAAAGTGAGCAAAAGATTGAATACTGCACTAATATTAGTGATAGGCTTAACAGCTGCGGTCATGAGTATAAATAAATAGGGGGAGAATAAATAGAGAGAAAGGAAGAAAGGGGGAGTTTTTTGATTTTTCTGTGTTGGAACATGTAGCTATTTATATGAGTGATAAATACTGCGGTAGACAAATGTGGCGAAGTTTTAACTTAAAGTATTTGACAATCATAAATTCCGAAATGTAAAAGCCATGTTTATATGCTTGTCAAATCAAGCAGTTGTTACTCAGCTCTTCTCTGCTTTCCATATTGATGCCTTCAGTATCTTTTCTTTTTGTGTGACATAGGACTTTGTCAAAAGAAAAGACGCAAGTCACATTGATGAACCGAACCTTTTTTTTTTTTTTCGCAAATTAGGACCCTAGCCCTTCTTTCTCTTTCTTATACACAATGTCTTTATTATCTCAGTTTACAAAAACTGCTTTTCAACAGTTTACAAGACCTGTAGCAATCAACAATCCTTCCATTTTTACTCTTGTTCGTACCATGAAGGTCCGTTCTTCAGTCAAGAAGATGTGTGATGGTTGTACAACTGTCAGAAGACGTGGAAAGCTCTTCGTAACATGCTCCAAGAACAAGAAGCACAAGCAACGCCAAGGATAAACTGATTCATCATACTATGTATATTATTTCCAGCATCGTTTTCTTTTTTGTATAGACCCTCTAATAAATCGATAGCAAGCCATTTTTATTTTATCTTATATTTCTATTTGTTTTGCTGAGGATATCTAATACTTTGAAGGCCAACACCAGTAATAGCAACATGGACATCATCACTGTCAAACAATCAATAAGGCGGTTATGTATATCAATACTTACTTGAAAACAACAGCATCCAATGCAGAAGGATCAGGAACATCCATATACATTGCACTCTTTAATATTAACGATACTTCTTGAGGATCAACATGCCATATATTGAGTCTTTGATCTGTAGATGTCGTAAATACAGCATTATCCATGTACTTGATACCAGTAACAGAAGACGCATGTGCATGAGGGACAATAAAAGGCTTCCCAATCAATTGAACATATTGATCATTAATTTCTATCTTAGCTATTGACACTGCATTGTCTTCCCCACCAGTCACAACAAGAACATCTACATAGACATAAGCTTTAGTAGCATTGATTCAATAACTTACCTTTGCCAAACAGGACTGTCTCAAGCGCGTTAACACCAGACATGTGCACACTGTAATGAAAGGCAGGTTCAGACAGTCTGAATGCTGCTTTTGTAGGCTCAATTTCTAGCTGTTCATTGCTTGTAATAGCAGTATAAAGGTCATCACTGATATCCCAGACAGCTACTCTTCCGTCTGTAGCTGAAGTAAAGAAATAAATGCCATCCTCACGCTTGACATGTGTGATCTGTAAGATACATTTGGCATGCCATGTACCATCTGCAATCAATGAAAATTTACGTGTGGTTTCATTAAACAACCAAAATCGAATCATGGCATCAGAATAAACAGCACCAATGATATGCAAACCACGCTTAGAATCAATAGCAAACGCAGTGGTGTCCATGATTCTTGTTTCAATATCTTCAGAGAGTGCAGGGCAAGTGGCTACCTCAAGGCAGTTGAGACTAACAATTCCACCAGGAGTTTTGGAAGGCTGCGCTTCTACTTTCCAACAACGAAGCTCTTCAAGGCCACCACTCGAAAACAACAAGGAAGATATGCCCTGGCTGAAATCAATACTCTTGATAACAGTAGTATGTTTACGGATGTTGACATGTGTATAGAGTTTGTTTGCGTATTGAGGCATATATTGTTGAATACGAAGAATAGTATCCTCGCCACCAGTAGCAAACAATAAAGAATGACTGTCAGACAACAAAGGGAGAAATCGAATAGCACGTACTTCACGCCCATGGTAATTGGTTTGAAGAATGCTATCATTAAAGCCATCTGTTGTACTGGAAGTATCTCGGAGGTAAGCATACAAGACTTCTTTACGGATAAATGCAAAAGAAGATTTGTTGAGCTTAACATCTAGTGTGTTAAACCCCCAACGTCGATGTCCTCCACCACAATTGATAGCAACCATAACAAAGTTCTTCTTTTCGTTATAAATAAAGAAATTCTTTCGAAAGAACCCCATCAATAAGAGCTCACCATCCAATATCAACGATCCTTCCAAAGTACCCTTTGTCACTCGATTTCTATACAGCTTTTCAAGAATCATATCATGTCCCGAAAGCGTCATATCTCCTTGACTAGCAATACCAGATTGAGTTTCTTGAACTTGCTCATCAGTACTGTGTAATAAGCCAAGTCTGTACTGAATATAGCATCCATCACGTCCTGTTGTCCAAAAAACAATACTGTCTTCTTCGTCTAAAGAATCCATAGTCTTTTTTATCAATACACTTGTAATGGCTTGTTTGCCATGAGACCGTCTTAGTTGCAGTGCTGGCTTCAAATTGATGATATTGCCTTCAGGAACAGTGGTATGACAAGGAAGACGATATACTAACAGTGCAGATTCTCTAGATCCACAAATCAGAATCTTTTTATCTTCAGCATATCCCAGTGACATGACTGTGGTTCGTTCAGCAGGCATTTCTAAATCAAACAGTGTTTGAATAACAGGCTAATAAAGCAAAATCAGGCATAGGATCAAGAATCAATTCCTACCTTGTCTCCAGACAAATCTAGGCGATGGAATAACACACTGTCATTGTATCCATTGGAGACCACATAGAGAATATTTTCATCTACATTAGCATATAAATGGTATATCCAGCAAAACATCAACTTACCTGATGAAGGTTCAATAAAAATTTCAAATAACTTTTGCTTATGAGCAGTAATTTTAAAAGGCTCGAATGCATCTGCAGGACTAATGATGACAAGATCGCCAAAGATGTTGCCCACAACAACGACTCTTCCACAGTCTGAGTTTTTCATGATGGCATAATTTCTATAGGACTCATCATGTTGTATTTCTTTCCATGCATAAGGCAGTTCTGTAGCATTGCATTTTAAAAGGTATCCTTCAGTTGTAGCAGCAATAATACACCTGTCTTTTGTAATCACAAAATTACGGATATTATCCTTATTTCTATCTTGTGGCAATGGGAAAGCCACCAAGTCATCTTCTGAGTCAATCTTGTTGTTTTTAATAGAACTCAAGGACCATAAACGAATACCAGAATCTTGTCCTCCTGTGGCTACAATTTTGTTTTCAGGATTGATAGCACAGCTCCATACATTTTTACTGGCATGACCTTCCCAACAGGCAATACAGTCTCCATCGTCCTCATCGTCTTCATTTGCATTAAGGGAATTCCTCCAGACTCGACATGTTGAATCTTCGGATATACTGACAAGATAATCATCCACAAATTGACAATCCCATACTCGAGCTGTGTGGCCAAATAAAACGAGAGGTTTGCTATCTTGTTTAAATAAAAAAAAATAACTCCTGTGCTTTTTACCTTTTTTCATCATTGAGCGACCAAAGTCGAATAGTTCTATCGTCAGATACACTAATGATTTGACTAGCATCTTGATTGAATCGTACACCAAAAATGACACCTTCATGACCAATTAACTGTTTATATACAACAGCATCGTCTTGTTCATTCTTTTCATGTGGTTTCCAAAGATGCACTTGATTAAATACAGTGCCTGAAGCAATAATCAATGTTTCAGCTGAATGTCCATAAATTCTGGCCGAATATAAGATACATCGAACTTCACATTGTGCTGAGTATAACAATTTAGGTATGGAAGACTTGAAGTCATAAATCTCGACATTGTTATGACCATAGACAAGTGTCATCTTGGTTGGATGAGATCTCTCTTGATCGTCATAAAACCATTGTGCATCCATGATCCAATCTTTGAAAGGCCCAATAGATTGTCTGATGCTAATATGTGCCTCTTGTTGGTTTGTTTTCAGTTCAAGGATCGAGATGAATTTTGATCCAAATACAGCAAGTTGTCTTATTTCCATTTCATTGTTATTCACAACATGAGGTGCTGTTTTCAGTGTCAGTATTGAATAATTTAATGCATTTCTTACCGAGAACAATCCGATGAATACGGTTTGCGGGCAAAATGCATTTGTTGGTCAACAAATTTCCCGTTCGAACATTATATACTTTTAAAAAGGGGCCGTGGCCAACTAACAATATAGAGTCGTTATGGAAGGTGAGGCTAGTAACAATACCAGCATAGATGTCCTTTTCTATAGACTAGTTTGACATATTAGTTTGGCTGCTTATTTTAGGTGACTATGTGTACCTTGTCCCCAAAAGAAGCAAGGCTTGCCATCGCAATAAGAAAAAGAAACAAGCGTTTTTTTCTCGAAGGCTGCACGTCAAAAATACAAAAAGTCCGAAAAAAGCTACCTGAAGGTGGCTTGTTTCCATCATGCAACCAAAACAAACAATCATGCTAGAACAAAGCTCTCGGTCATCAAAATTAATTTATTGTCTTGGAGAGCGAGGAAATTTAGCTTTCTATTGTTTGGTGTCTTGCAATTGGCCGCTCTCTTTCATACGCTTCAAATAATAGTATCTTAGTTGACAGTTTTCTTTTCTCTTCAATGTATACAAACAAGACTATGTTTAGCTAATGCACATTTCTCTCTGCCAATAATTTAATGGTCACTTACTAATATGAGTCATAGCGTATACATATTATTGTACAGAGGAACTCTTTGGAAGAAACAACAAACATACAAAGGTCCTATTTGTCAAAGCCCAATGAAATGACTGTGACTAACTTTTAAAAGTCAGTCGAGTACAAAAAAAAGTTTTGAACCTCTTTTTCTTCTCCTTTTTTTTCTCTTTATTATTATGTCTGACTTGAAGGAAGAAAAGCAAGCTCCTGCTGCCCCTACTGCCGAACTTGATCCTGCCGCTGCCGCTAAGAAGGCTGCCAAGGAGGCCAAGAATAAGGAAAAGCAAGCTGCTAAAATGGCCAAATTTGCTGCCAAACAAGCCAAGGTAAAAAAATAAAACAACGTGTCCCTGTTCAATACTAACATGCTTTACAGCTCAACGAAGCTAAAAAGACTGCTGAGCCCAACCCTGAAAAGAAAAAGAAAAAGGAAGTTAAGACTCCTGCTCCCGTCTTTATAAACAAGACTCCCAAGGGTGAAAAGAAGGGTAAGATAGCTCCATATGATTGTCAATTTGCTCAATTTTTTTTGTTAGATATGTCCGAACCTCTTGCCAGTGCTTATGATCCTCGCGCTGTTGAAAGCGCTTGGTATGATTGGTGGGTCAAGGAAGGTTACTTCAAGCCTGAATTTGGTCCTGACGGTAAACCTAAGGTTGAAGGTACCTTTGTTATTCCTGCTCCCCCACCAAACGTCACCGGTTCTCTTCACATTGGTCATGCTTTGACTGTTGCTATCCAAGATGCTTTGATTCGTTGGTAAGTCTTTAGAAGATATTGTCCACAAGCACTGAACATAAATCCAGGAACCGTATGTTGGGCAAGACTGTCTTGTTCCAAATGGGTACCGATCACGCTGGTATCTCTTGTCAATCTGTTGTGGAAAAGATGTTATGGAAGGAAAAAAAGATCACTCGCCATGACCTTGGTCGTGAGAAGTTCATTGAAAAGGTTTGGGAATGGAAGGAGAAGTATGGTGATAGAATTCATACTCAATTCCAACGTCTTGGTGCTTCTTTTGACTGGGACAGAGCTACTTTTACCATGGATCCTGTAAGTTATGAGCTTGTGTAAGATTGAGATACTTATGTGTTTTGATAGGGACCATCTGCTGCTGTCACTGAAAACTTTGTTCGTCTTCACCGTGATGGTATCATTTACCGTGCTAACCGTCTTGTTAACTGGTGTGTTGCCCTCAACACCACTTTGTCTAACTTGGAAGTTGAAAACAAGGAAATTCCTGGTAGAACTTTGATGCATGTTCCTGGTTACGACGAAAAGGAAAAGTTCGAATTTGGTGTACTTAACGAATTCGCTTATCAAGTCGAAGGTAGCGATGAACGCATCATTGTCGCCACTACTCGTATTGAAACCATGTTGGGTGATACTGCTGTTGCTGTTCATCCTCAAGATCCTCGTTACACTCACCTTCACGGTAAATATGTTGTCCACCCCTTCATGGACCGTCGTATCCCTATTGTGTGCGATGATATTGCTGTTGATATGAGCTTTGGTACTGGTGCTGTCAAGATAACACCTGCTCACGATTTTAACGATTATGAAGTTGGTAAGCGCCACAACTTGGAATTCATCAATTTGCTGAATGACAATGGTATCTTCAATGAAAACGCTGGTCCTTACAAGGACATGAAGCGTTTCCATGTTCGTACAAAGATTATTGAAGACTTGAAGGAAAAAGGCTTGTTTATTGGCTCTACTGATAACCCTATGGCTGTCCCTATCTGTAGCAAGTCTGGCGATATCATTGAGCCCATGATGAAGCCTCAATGGTGGGTCAAGTGTAAGGGTATGGCTGAAAAGGCTATGCAAGCCGTCACTGATGGTCAACTCAAGATTGCTCCCAAGGTCTCTGAAGGCGATTGGTTCCGTTGGTTGGGTAACATCAACGACTGGTGTATCTCTCGTCAATTGTGGTGGGGTCATCGTGTTCCTGCTTACTTTGTCAACATTGAAGGTGAAGAACACAGCCAAACCGATGATGCCATGTGGGTTACTGGTAGAAATGAAGAAGAAGCCCGTGCTGAAGCTGAACGCAAGTTTCCTGGCAAGAAATTTACTCTCGAACAAGATCCTGATGTCTTGGATACTTGGTTCTCTTCTGGTTTGTGGCCCTTCTCTACTCAAGGTTGGCCCGATCAAACCTTCAACATGGAACACTTCTATCCTGCTAGTCTTTTGGAAACTGGCTGGGATATTCTTTTCTTCTGGGTTGCTCGTATGGTCATGCTCGGCATTCAATTGACTGGCAAGGTGCCTTTCTCCGAAGTGTTGTGTCATGCCATGATTCGTGATGCCCATGGTCGTAAGATGTCCAAATCCCTTGGTAACGTTATTGATCCTGTTGATGTGATTGAAGGTATCTCTCTTCAAGGCCTTCATGCCAAGCTTTATGAAGGTAATCTCGATGTCAAGGAAATCAAGAAGGCTGAAGCTGGTCAAAAGTCTGACTTCCCTAAGGGTATTCCTGAATGTGGTACTGATGCCCTTCGTTTTGCTCTTTGTGCCTACACAACTGGTGGCCGTGATATTAACCTTGACATTCTTCGTGTTGAAGGTTACCGTAAGTTCTGTAACAAGTTATGGAATGCCACACGTTTTGCCCTGATGAAGTTAGGTGCTGACTTTAAGCCTTCTGAATCTGCTGAACCTGCTGGCAATGAATCCTTGGCTGACAAATGGATCCTTACCAAGCTTAATAGATGTGCTGTTGAGCTCAACAAGTATCTTGAAGAACGTAACTTCATGATGGCTACTAATACTATCCATCAATTCTGGCTCTATGATCTTTGTGATGTTTATATTGAAGTTGTTAAGCCTATCTGTGATGCTGATACTACTGGTGATGAAGCTGCTACTGCTCGTAAGGTCACTGCTCAAAACACTTTGTACACTTGTCTTGAAGCAGGCCTTAAGCTTATGCACCCTTTCATGCCTTTCGTTACTGAAGAATTATTCCAACGTCTTCCTCGTCGTCCTAACCATCCTGAAACTACCATTGTCAAGGCTAAATTCCCTGTTGAAAACAAGGCTTATGACTTTGCTGAAGCCGAAAAGGAATTCGAAGTTGTTTTTGAAGCTGTCAAGAGTATTCGTTCTGTTGCTACACAATTGAATCAAAAGAAGAACATTGTTGCTTCTGTTCAAACCAAGAATGCCTCATTCAAGAAGTTGTTTGATGCTGAAACACAATCCATTGTTGCTTTGGCTAAGGGTGTTTCTGAATTGACCATTTTGGATGAAAGCGCTGAAGCTCCTGCTGATGTTGAAGCTGCTGCTGCTGGTGAAGATGTTACTATTTACATTCGCAAGTAGATTTTGTTTATATTTTAAGTTTATGTATGTTAGAAGAACAATAAAATGAATAGAAATAAATGAATGTTTGGGTTGATTTCTGAGCTTAAAAAAGAGTACAAACAGTACCTTGCTCTTTTTTTTTTTCTCTTTTTTTACTTTAAGAGTTCAATATGGCTCAACCTGTAGCTAGAAAGTTGCTTGTAGTTGGTGGTTCTGGCTTTCTTGGTAATAAACAGTTGGTTACTGTTGTTTTTCTGATCGTGCAATCGCATAGGTTCAAATATCTGTAGACTTGCAGCCAACAAGGGTTGGGAAACTGTCAGTTTAAGGTGAGTAAGAAAAACCGAGAAAATAACGCGGTATTGACGTCCAATTCCAGCCGAAGAGGAGAGCCTGAATTATTTCAACAGTATGGAAAGCCTGATTGGGCTCAACAGGTAAAGTAATATAAAATAAATAGACAAATCTGACAGTTTTGACAGGTTCAATGGGCTTCTGGAAATTCACTTCAACCCGAGACCTACAAAGATGCATTAGAAGGTGTGACTGATGTAGTTCATACCGTTGGTATTTTAATGGAAAACGACTACAAGTCAGTTGCTCAAGCGCAATCCCTATGTGAAGTAGCTAGTGGTATTCCAAAGCTTGTGCTCGGAATGAAGGATTATGGTAACCCTCTTGATCCCAACTTGAAAGATAATCCTAGACCTACTTATGAAACGATGAACAGAGATACAGGTATGTAAAGGATATATGGTTTGATTATTAACTGTCTAGAATAGCTATAACCGTTGCTGATCAAGTAGCCAAGCTGCCTTCTATCAAATCATTCACTTATATCTCTGCTTCTGATGTATTCCCATTGATTGATCCACGTTACATTACTACAAAAAGACAAGCAGAAACCTACTTATTTAGACACAATGAATTCAAGACAATTGTATTGAGACCAGGTAGTGAATGCGGCAATGATTTTATCTTCTGTTAATATATGACTTAGGCTTCATGTACAATGAGCACAGACCTGCTGCTATGCCTATTGCTGGTGCACTTCAATTCATCAATGCTGTTTCTAGTCCATTCAAGCAAGGTCTGGCCAGTTTACCAGGAGGAAAAATGATTACTACTCCTCCTCTTGAAACTCAAGAAGTAGCAAGAGCAGTGATTGCTGGTATTGAGAGTGAAGAAAATGGCATTTTTGATGTAGAAGGAATCGAAAACCTGAGCCGCATTACTATTTAAAGTTTAGTGCAAGGCGTGTGTGTGTGTGTAAATAAATCAAAGTTGCATAAAAAATATTTTCCTCCTTTTTTTTTCTTTTCTACATTTTTTTTCTTGAATTATGACCTCTATCATTGGATATACTAGGACCTTTCATCCCTCTTGTTCAATAGCACCAGTACAAAGACATTGCCCCAATAGGCCTGCTTTGAACAGAACAGATCATACTGATCAAGTAGTGACGCGAAATGAAGATAATGCAGCCAAAAAGCCAAATTATCACCGCATGTTTTCCAGAGAATTGACTACGCCAAATGGAATGATAGAACTCATTATTGACAAAAAACCCTTATCTCTCCAATCAAGCAAAATCACTATCAATACGGCGATGGCTGTACCAGATAAGAAGATACTAAACCAACAAGTTAAAAATAATAACAGCATACCTCAATATAAAGATTACAACACATATTTGGCCATTGACCTAAGTGGAAAGCATGACTATGATGAAATTTCATCATCTACAACAAGCTTTGATAGCATACAAAGACTAATGGATTCTATTTCAAAAATGAAACACAAGAAATCGATCAAATTCGTGAATATTATAGAGTTGCTTAGACAACTGCAGCGTTATCAACACGAATATCAGTTCATGAGCTGCATTGACAAACAAAACGAAAAAATCTTAGTTTATTTCCCTAATAGTCTTTCAGTCAACATACATGGGACACGTACTTGGCTAAAGCAAGTCGTTGGAGTAGACTGCGAAGCATATGACTACTGGCATTTGATATGCTCTAATGAAGAAGAGGAAGAAGACGACGTGGATGCATTTGATGGCAAGAAGTACTTTAAAGAGATAAATATGTTTATAGATCAGGTGGATGCTTTGATGGAATCAAATGGTTTATTCTCTCACAAACAAAAGAATTAGTTACTTTTTTTTAATGATGCCACAAGACCTTGATAATAAACCTAATGTAAAATGATGTGATTTGTCTTGTGCTACACACGCCCCTCTTCTTGGAATTTAGAGTTTCTCACCTGCAAGAATTTAAGAATTTTAGACAGTTGTTTACAGAAATAATACCATATTAGCAAGAATCAGACCAACTCAAACCATTTCCTTTGGCCTAAGATATATGTTCGCAATTTCAATCAAACTTTATTGCATGTTTTTTAAGTTTCCAAATGGCCAAGGCTTCTATAAAACTATTCAATTTAGTGTATTTTTATAGCAAGGAAGAATTATATTCGATACTTCTAAGTAATACCAAGACATTCACTGTTTTTGGAGTTGATTTGTTCTAGAAAGGGCGACATGTTCAAAATGACCAAAAATTTTTTTTTTTGTAAGGGAGACTTGCTCCAATTTTATTTTAAGTCCTTTAGACGTCAAAAGAGTGGAAGAAAAGACTGTGGTATTATTAGAACTAGACTAAGGAATGGGAAATGAGCCTGTGGTAGAAGAAATTGAGAAAAGAATAAGAGTTTAAGAGAGCTTGATAGATACTTGAAATGGAGAGAACATCATGAGTAGTGAGAGAGGAACTAGAAAGGAAAGCGGAGGAGAGAATTTACGGTTCATAATCAAGGCGGGATTCATTATGCAGCTTATTTGCTAAGCGGAAAACTGTCTTGGTTATAGTTTTGGAGAGGAATGGGTTTTCAGAAAAAACAGACTGCCAGTGAGCTTGCCAGAGGGCTAGAGCAGTGCATGCAAAGATTTGGAAGGTGCTTAAGGAAGGAAAATGGAGGAGAGAAACACGAGGGATAACAACCCGAAGGAGGAGGACTTGACGTAGGAGATTGACCGAAGGTGCACGGATGTTGGGATTGATGTACTTGGAGAAGACATGAGACCAAACATCATACTTGGTAGGGCAGAGGAAATAAAAGTGATCAAGGGTATCAATGGAAGTAATGAGATTTGAAGGACAGTGGATACAAAAGTTATTAGGAACTGTATGGGGCATAAGACGATGTAGGTGAAAACGGTTGTTGACTTTGTTGTGAAGCATCCTGTAGAGGACATTGCGAGCAGGGAGAGGGATCTTGAGAGACCAAAAGCGTTTCCAGTTAGGCGATAGGCGGGGATCAGGCGGTATAGGAGGGGAGGAGCTATGGCATAATTTACGATAAGAATGAGTGGAAGATGTAATGGGGAATTGAGAGTATGTAAGGGTTGAAATGAATGTCTGTAAATCAGTGGGACTAATGTGAGAGGTTGAAGGAAGAATAGAAAAGGAAGAAACACGAGGAGCAGGAGAAAAGAGTGACAGGACAAAGGGATTGAGGAAGAGCTTTTTTTGACGAAAGTGTAGTAAAGCGCGGTAGGTGGCCGATTCAAAACGAGGAACTTCTTGCCGAGAGCGAAACCGAAGGCATTCACTAGAAGAATCAAAAACAAAAATGTGATTACCTGTTAAGGCTAGCATACTGGGATTGTGTTTGAAGTATTCATTTTTAGAAATAGGAGGGTTGGATGGAGGTGGAGAAGGATAGATAGAATGTAGAAGTTCAGGAAGTGGAAGGCGAAGGCAAACGTGAAGGGGAACATGACAATTGGAGAAGTTGTGGGGTAGATAATCTATAGCTAAGAAAATACGGTTGAAGTAAGGAATGTCAATAGAAAGTTTTTTTCGTATAAAGGGGAATAACAAAGGCCAGTGGTAAGTAGGGTATTGTGGGGAACAAAGGAAGAAAGAGAGGGTAAACTGGAGATAAGGAAGTGAAGGTAAAGAAACAGCAAAAGAGTGAGGAACTAATAAAGGGTAGACCCATCGCCATTGAAGAGCTCTCTGTTGTAGATGAGGATCAATGACGCTTAGTCCACCTTGAGAACGAGGTAAAATGAGTGTTGAGAAAGGAATGGTACCAAAGCGGCGACTGTTGATGAAGGAAGTGATGAGGCGTTGCAATGTGTTTTGTTGCGTTTTGTTGAGAGGAAGCAGGCGAAGTACATGCCATAGTCGTGATAGAATGAGTGAATTGAGAACAGTAGCTCTGCCTCTAACAGATAAATTTCTAGTGCTGTGTATGAGACATGCTTGCTGGATGATTCGGAATAATTTGTCGATATGTGAGTTTCGTTGATGGGGACTGGAGTAAATTGGATAACCAAGATAAATAACTGCTTTAGGCGAGGTGTTGTCATGCCAAGTTGTAATGTTCTGTGAAGCTAAAAAGTACTTCCATCTTGGATTAGGTTTACCTGACAGCGAAATGGCTGTAGTCTTGTTGAAGTTGAGTTTAGCATTGGAGGCTAGCATGTAATTGTGAATTAATTGTTGAAGGCATAGAAGGTCTTGGCGATTATGAAGTAAAACGAGTGTATCATCGGCATAGGCGAGAACTTTGACAGGTGGTGCTGAGAAGGATGGAGATGAGGGATTGTCTAGTTGTAGTTGTTGAAAGGAAAGTGAGAGGTCATTTGGTGATACGGAGGATGGCGGATGATGGTTTTTGGTTTCTAGTTGAAAGTCAAAACCTTGAATATTAGGATTTTGTTGAATAGAACGAAGGAATGGGTCGAAAGCAATGTTGAATAATAAAGGACTGAGTGGATCTCCTTGTCGGAGACCTCTATGTTGTTGGACTGTTGTGGAAGAGATATGACCATTGATATTGAAACTAATGTCAGTAGAGAAGAAAAGAGATGTGATGGATTCAATGAAAGTATGGGGTATGTTAAATGCATGCATAACTTGAGTCAGATAAGTAGGATGGACCCTATCATAAGCTTTCTCTTGGTCGAGAAGAAGGGCAATAGAGTTGGAATTAACATGGTGTGCAATAGCTTGTATCGATTGTAGGATCTGACCATTTTCTGCGATGAATCTACCAGGCATAAATCCGAGTTGGTGTGATGAAATATATTTGTTGAGGTAAGGCATAAGTCGAGCATTGATTAATCGAGTAAAAGTTTTGGCATCTGCGTTAATGAGTGAAATGGGTCGCCAGTTTGTTAGCGAAGAGAGATTGCCCTTTTTTGGTAGTAGAATCATACAAGTTTGTAACCAGGACTTTGGAAATCTAGAGGAGGTGAGTGCATCATTGTATACCTTTACGGCCAAAGCGCCAGTAAGTGGATGCTGCAATAAAATGGAAAGTAGTTCGTACGGTAACCCATCTATACCAGGACTGCTTTGACTTGGGGTTCTAGCCGCACCTTCTTGAAGTTCTTGTAGGGTGATGGGAGCACATAATCGATTATGCATTACATCTGGAATGCTGTCACTAGAAGGAATTGTGCTAGTGAGATCTGCAATATGTTTCATACTTACCTGGTCAGGGCAGTAAAGCTGACCGTAAAAAGTTGAGACTGCATCTTCCATTTCTTCGGTCGATTGACAGAGGTTGCCGATGATGGGATGAATGAGTGGCGGCATGGATTTCTTAGCTGATTTGGATTCAATAGTTCTCTTGAGGTAACCTGCTGAAGTTTCACCATTTTCTCTCCAGTGTCGACCAGCACGAAGAGCAAGATTGTTGACATAGTCCTCTTGTACCATTGCAATTTTCTTTTCAACGTTTGAAAGGAGTGGATGAGGAATGCGAGCTGTACCGTATTCTTTGAAATACTTGTTGCGCTTGCGTTGAAGACGCTTCATCAGACGAACTCGCCATGCTGCTTGTTGTCTGCCAATCTTTTTTGCAATAGTTTTTGTGATCTGTTTGATCACATCCCATTGTTGTTGTGTTGTGGGGCATGACTCTTCAGAAAAGGTTTCTATCAGTGAATGATAATCATCCAATGCAGAATTCAAGGCTTTGATGAAGTAAGAGTTCTTGGCCAGACTAGGGTGAGCACGCCACAGACCTCGACCTTGTTTGTTTTGTGCAAAGCGGAAAGTAGCTGAGAGAAGAGCATGATCGGTCCATCTTGGAGAGAGAAACTCAATGTCATGAGAAAGAATGTTGTCAGCAAAGAAAGGTGAAGCAAATATGTAGTCAATGGTGGATGTATCCGACTCTCCACGACGAAAGGTGGGAATTCGTTGATCGTGTTGAAGCGCATGAGTGCATTCTGTAAAGTAGGTAGATAGCAAATAGTGCCATTTCCATTGAGAAAGAATGCTGGATGAATTGATAGGAGACTCTTTGTCAGGAAGGTTGCGGGTAGAATATGAGTGAAAGTCGTAGTTGAAGTCGCCTACAATGATGAGGGAAGGTGTGGATGTATCGTCATCCTCTGATGGTAAAGGACTGGAGAGGGGATCAAAGAAATCTGAAAATGGTTGCATAGTCATCAGATCGTTGTAAAAGAACTGTCTTAGGCGTTTTGTCGCTGGAGCATAAATGTTGGCTAGAAGGAATGGAGGAAAAAGGTTAGAAGTGTGTGTAATATTACATATGATGACCCTTTGGTCTATGGTAATCAAGTATGGTGTGATTTGTATATTAGGATTGTTGCTAATTATCCCACAGTGCTGAGTCCATATTGAGAAAGTCGGTTTGAAAAGGAAGTCGAGTTGTTGTTGCATAGTAATGTTGCTGGCATGTGTTTCTTGGAAGCATAGGATGTCTAGTTGTTTAGTTTTCAAGTATCGAATAAAGCTGCTGCTAACTTCTGGTTGTGATGGTTTTGTTAAACTTCGGCAATTAAGGGAACATATAGAAAGGTCAGTAAATGAATGTGAGGGGAACTTACGAGATTGGGTTGTGCTTGAAGTCGACATATTTATTGTTGTGAATTCGCTTCACCTTCAGCGAGAGGTTCAGAACTACTTGTTTGATCAATTTGCATTTCTGAGTCGTCAGTTATCTTCTCAGGTGTTGGGCGAGAGAAAATAAATGCTGGAGCATCATTGTCTGTTTGGTCTTGTTCATGTAATGCAGACTTTGGCTGGGTCTGAGGGAGAAAGGCACGGAGTTGTTCTTCGGTAATCCAATTCTTTTTAGCAAAGGATCTAGCAACCGCTACATTGACAGGTGTTCGGATGTACTGCAGCGTGGATAGAGCTCTGGTAGAGTTGATACGACATGCTTCTTGTCTGCGCTCTTCCTCAGAAGCCTCAGCAAAAGCTGGGTTTCGGACTACTGTTGGATCGAGTGGATCAAAGTCATGGAGAGGCTTAATATTATGCTTTTCAAAGACAGCAGAGGCAGCGGAGGCGTACTCGTTGTGTACGAGGATGGCGACGACATTTCGATCAGGATAGTGAATATCCAAGACTCTTCCACGATCAAGTCCGAGGCGGGCAAATTGTTGACGCATGTCTCTGATAGGGAGCTTTCGTCTGCATGGGAGATAAAGGTATTGGAACCCTTGATCAGTAGACACAGGTATGAATTGTCTGGCCACGCTAGCCACTTGACGAGGAGAGAGGCGTTTTGAAGGACGAGTGGGCGCACGTCTTGCTATTGTAGCAAAAGTGACATGCTCCCCAGAAGGTTTGTAAGCATGGGCATATTGAGATGCTTCAATTCCCTTAGCCAAGGGAGGGAAATCAGTAGGAATTGCCATATCATGATCTGTATTTTGAATTGCCTCTGGTTGAGTCAGAGGCAAGTCTGACTGACTGTTGGCGGCGGACTGTAAGGCGGCAATTTGTTGATAAGCTTCTGCCAAAGCCTTTTGCGTCTCCGCTAAAGCAGAGCGAGTGTCTTGGAGCTCTTGACGAAGCCCTTCGTTGTCTTGGCTAAATGCCGCCAGTTGAGCTTGGAACGAGAGCATCTGGTCTTGCAAGCTGGTGGGTATAGCAGCCTTAGCAGCTGCTTCCGCAATGAGGGCGGCGGTTTGTTGTCTAGTAGCCTTGGAAGGACTACCAGTGGTTGATAGTTTGCTGTAAGGTTCAACACGCTTCGCACGTGGGGTGGTCTTCTTGATAGTAGGAGTATTCATAACGAAGTTATATTCGTGGTCTAATGAATTTGATCGAAGTCGTTTCCTTGGGGGAGGTAGAGTTGGACTGAATGAAATAGTTACAGGTGCGTCAGATGTTACGTCTACGAGTGGTGGTGAAACTGAAGGCGATGTCGGTTGCAGTGGTACAGAAGAAGGTTCTACTGGAGGTCTGTCGACTATGTCGTTTATGTTGAAGTTGTTGTTGTTGTTGTGTTTTGTTAGTTGAAGGTGCTGTTTCGGGGCTTAGGTACCCAAAACAGAAAATTCGAAAAAAAGGTGTTATTTAGTAAAAGTGAAATGACCAAAAATTTCTCGAAGGTAAAGGGCAACACTCATGGAGGCTTTTCATTCTCCGACATTTTGAGCTTCTTTTGGACTTTGCGAGATGAGGAATGCAGCTATCGGTATAACTAAATACTCAGAATGTGCACCAAAAGCTAAAGTCTCTAATGGTTGTATTTGTTTGCAAAAAAAAACAATGAAAATAGTAAGCTAGGGCCAAAAACCTCGAGAAAAATAGATGCATTTGCTCAATAAGTTGTTAGTAAAACGTTCGCCTTTTCTACATTGAGAGATTCAGAAACTAAGAATCTACAACTTTTGTTATTGCATCAAAGCCCAATAGCTGCATCTTCATGCAGTTCTATCAACAAACACCCAATTCTCGATACGGCAGGATGAACTAAAGTTGTTTCTGTTTTTAATCGCCGCAAAACAGTCAGTTTGTCCATTTGCTCCACTTTTACATTATAAAATGCCTGTATTTCTACTTCTTTATGTTCTTTAGCACTCAAAATAGTATATGGTATCTTTTGTAAGTTCATGAATAATACACTACATAAGACGTTTAGAGCAAAAATGCTCAAACCACAGCTTAAACATGCCAATATTAGATGGACCATTGCTTGACAACTGAACTATCAAACCAGTCCATTTTTTCATTCAAGACATGTTCTTCCGATCCAAGAAATTGAATGGTGCCATTGGTTTGGCTGTCTTGTGAGACTCATTCTTTTGACCCATGAGAGATCCACAGAGGTCCGTGAGGATGAAAAAAACAAAACTCGATCAAGAACTTTTGGAATGACCCAATGTAAGTGTTGTGAACATATATGAACTCATATGCATAGATCAATAAATGATGATCATGGCAAAAGACCAGACCACATCTATGGCAATTGCAATGGATCTATAGTCACTGACATTCACTCATTCTACTAGAAGTACTACATCATCCTCATAGTCAGAGATTATGAACCTAGTGACTCTGTTATTATTAATGGCCCTCATAAAGTGACAGTTAGAGCTGACAAATACATTAGCATTGGCATTTGACAAATATGTAATAGTTTATTCAAGTTCAGGTCAGATCATGTACTATTGGCTCTAAAGGCATTTCTCTTAATTGCTCCTGATCTAACAAATCAATCCGTAGTCAAGAAGCTAACCTCAAAACAATATTTTGACCGAGAAGAAAAAGTATAAATACCTCGACGTTTTATAGCAATTGAAAGATAACATTTCTTGGAGAAATAAAAACCTATACAAGTTCTAACGGACTTTCTCTGTGTTCTTACCTTTTCTCTTATTGAATATCTACTCTCTCTTTATCTCACAACAGTAAGTCTGATCCAATCAAAATCAGACAAGACCATCTCTAGATACTTTCAAAGAAATGAAAACGAGTTTACTAAGACAAAAAAGGCGACTTGATCTGAGCAAAGCCTTCAAATCTGCATCTGAAGTCTATTATACACTATAATTCGTCCAAAAGAAGCTCTCTTTAGTGGTAATCTGCAAGCGAATCAACTTACACTGAAATTAAAGACAAAAACAGATCAATTAGAAATGCAATTACAATAGTAAAGATAACTAAAGCAAAGATCCTTAAGTAAAGCATTGATAACTGTTAGAGTCTGATAAAAAGATGAACCAAGTAATGCTCTTCTCCAATTACTTTCAGCTGCTTGTCACAGGTGTCATTTCTAAGTCATATTTTATTATCGCGATTTGCTGCGGACACCGGTAGCACTAGTTCGTCCTACCTTAAAACAATGAAAGTGTGTATTTTGAATTGCTATATTAAACAAGCTTTATCGAATCCTCTTTTTCTTTTTGATGTTTACCATTTGAATGTTGCTTAACAATCAAATCAGTCTCAAGACATACGAGACAGTTCAAGAATTTGTAGACGAGGCTACACATTCTCTTTTATTACACGAAGTTCAAAACACCTTCTTGCTACTTGCGACTCAACAGGCACTTAAAGAAGCATCTCCTGACTTCTACTGCAATGCTGTATGGGACTCTCAAGACAAGTTCGTATTCGCTCTTTTCTCTCTCAATAACACAATGCTCTACGGGTCTTTTCTTCCCAAAGAAAACGCAGAAGCTGTCAATATGGCATTGAATGATTTCATTCACGCAAAAGCCTATGTATCATTGACTTTTATTCATGGCTTTCAACCCGCTCTCAGTTGCATGCAAAACTGTTTACAGACAATTCTGAAGCTCAAGCTTGTTGATCCAGTCTGGTCGTACGATAACAAACAAGTAGAGTATTCTCCAGAAGTGTTGCAGCTTGTCCAAAGTCCCAACATCGAATTAAAAACAGGAACAGAAAAAGATATGCCACTCTTGCTTAAATGGACCCAGGGTTTCCAAGATGATGTTTTGCGCAATTTCGATGCCTCTATGTTGCCTCCAGTTCAAGAAGCTGTATCTGGCGCTCTGAAAGAACAAGCCATCTACTTGCTTTATGTTGATGATTTACCTGTGAGTATGGCTTGGAAAAGAAGACCCACTTTCAATGGAATTGCTATCACGTTAGTCTATACACCACCAAGCGAAAGAAAAAAGAATTATGGATCTGTCTGTACTGGTATGCTTACAGAGTTATTATTGAAGAAATTCAAGTTTGTCACCTTGTTTGTTACAAAGCATCAGAACCCTGAAAAGAACTTGTACACCAGTATTGGTTTTAAATTCTTAGGTGAAGCAGGACGATTGGTAGTCGGTATTTGAACACAGCATGAATTAAAATTGCTTTTGGCTGTATGAGTCAGCATGATCTACAATCTCGGCCTAAACACCTAACGGCCGAAATCCAAATTGAGAGCACAATTGTCAAAGTAAAACAATAGAGATCTTTGTCTTATTTAAGCTGTTCATGAAAGATAATAAACATATATACAACATGGTTTTTTTTAACAAGTCACGTACTTACAATATGAGTCATTTGCTGTAAACTTTGCAATGTCGAGCTTTTAAATTATCTAGAAAAAATAAAATCTGAGTTGTTTGCTTTTTAAACTTGTCTTTCTTTCATTCTTAATCAACTACGCAGACATGTCTTTAAAACTAAAGCCTACACTTGAAGAAATTCAATCTATTGTCGCTTCTGGCAAGGGCAATACAATCCCTATCTATGCCGAACTTGAAGCCGACTTTTTAACACCTGTTTCTGCATACCTCAAAGTAGCTGATCGTTGCGACTACTCTTTCTTATTTGAGTCTGTAGAAGGTGGTGAAAACATCAGTCGTTATTCTTTTATTGGTTCTGGCAAGTATACAATCATTGCCACATACTGTATTTTAACGCGCACATAGACCCTTATAAATTGATTCGAGTGGGTAATAAAGAGTCTGTTCAAGGTGATCCTCTTGTGCCTATTCAAAAAGAATTGGAACATATTAAATATGTCAATGTACCTGGACTTCCAAGCTTTACAGGTAAGTCTTATTATCTAAAACAAAATCAGGCTTATTGATTGAGCTTAGGTGGTGCTGTGGGTTATATTGGTTTTGATTGTTACCAATACTTTGAACCTAGCATTCAAGGTGAACTTGAGGATCCTCTCGGTATCCCTGATGCTATTTTCATGATGTGTGACACACTCGTTGTGTTTGATCGTGTTCGCCAAATTGTCAATGTCGTTTCCCACTTCCGTAGCGACGTTACAGATCCTGAAGAAGTGGCTCGTGAATACACAAAAGCGGCCGAAGAAATCGAGACAACATTATCATTATTGAATGAAGATCGCATTCCTCCAGTACCACAAGGACCCATCACCCTAGGCAAGCAAGCTGTGTCCAATGTCGGTAAAGATGGCTATATGGGATTCGTAACAAAATTAAAGCACCATATCAAAGAAGGTGATATTTTCCAAGCAGTGCCCTCACAACGTTTAGCTCGTCCTACTGACTTGCACCCTTTCAATGTCTACCGTCACTTGAGATCATTAAATCCATCACCCTACATGTTTTACATGAATCTAAAGGAATTCACTATTGTGGGCGCTTCGCCTGAAATGTTGACCAAAGTGCAAGATGGCGTGGCATTCACACATCCTATTGCAGGTACCAGAAAGCGCGGAAAGACACCTAAAGAAGACAAAGCATTAGCAGAGGACTTATTACAAGATCCTAAAGAAATCGCTGAACATGTCATGTTGGTTGATTTGGGTCGTAATGATATTAATCGTATCTGTCGCCCTGAATCTGTCAAGGTGGATAAATTGATGCAGATTGAACATTATTCCCATGTCATGCATATCGTGTCTAATGTGTCTGGTAAATTGCGTGATGATCAAACACCTTTTGACGCTTTCCGTGCTATTTTCCCTGCTGGTACTGTCTCTGGTGCACCCAAGATTCGTGCTGTGGAATTGATTCGTGGTTTAGAGAAACAAAAGAGAGGCATTTATGCTGGTGCAGTAGGACATTTTGACTATTCTGGTGATTTAGATACTTGCATTGCTATTCGTACTATGGTGTTTAAGGATGGTGTTGCTTATTTACAAGCTGGTGGTGGTATTGTGTATGATTCTGTGGAGGAAGATGAATACCAGGAAACAATGAACAAGATGGGCTCTAATTTGGCCACTATTGATCAATGCGAACGCAAGATTTATGAGCAGCAACAAAAATAAACTTTATTATGCATTAGAGATACGTGTAGTAAAAGAAGTATCGTCTGTTACTTGTTGTGACTGCTGCTGCTGCTGCTGTTGTTGTTGTTGTTGTTTAACATGAAATAGTTTGACATGTGTATTATTCCAAGGACCGTAGTTGGATATAGAAGCAATATAGGCTTGTCCCCATAACATACTACGAAACCAGATAACCAAAGGGTCTGACCATTGAAATTTGCGAATAATGACAGGATGTGCTACTGGTAAAATGTCTGTAATTGAGAGATTTCTAAGGTACTCAATGATTTGTTCATACGACAAGTTTTTAGATTCTAATTGAGGCAGAAGATCATGGATAAGTGCTGTTGTTGTGTCCAAAGGAAGTCTTGAGTGCCATTGATAAATCTACTCTGATTAGTCAAGAAAGCATTGATTGCTGACTTACCCAATCATCCGTAGGTATAAACCCATTCTTGGCTCCCGGTAATAAGTTTGCAGCAGATCCAATGGAAGAAACACTGGGTTGTCTCTGTGGAGTTGCTTGAAGGCTTTGTGCACTTGATCCAGTGGATGATCGTGACAGAGAGACTTCAGGTAATTTACCCTTTGCTTTCTCAGACATACCTGGGCTAGTAGCACCACCAGGCTCTTCTGACGATTGTCGGGGCAACCTAGATTCCTTAGCTTGTCTTGCTCGCTCTATTTCAATCAGGGCATTGTCTAAGCTAAATTCAGCCAATCTTTGAAATTTACGATGACTACGAAGAATGGCATAAACCAGACCAGGGTTATCTAGGTCAATATGTGTCAATACCCATGTCCATATAATGATGAGCACTTACTAGAAAATTGGAATTGAAGTAAGTTGTTTAATGCTTCCAACAGATATTCAATTAAATGGTGATTCGATTCGTCTGCTAACAAGAATCCAGGTGCTGACATTGAACTAAACAAGGCTAACAGTTTACTCGATGTCGTCTGAGAGAGATTCTTCAAATAAGGAGATATGTTGGTGACTGTCTTGGTTAATGCAGGATAGAGTGTAGATAATGCACCTCGAGAAGAAGCAATCAAAGAAAAGATAGTCTATCTGGTCAGCAAAAAAAAAAAAAAAAAAAAAAAAAAAAAAAAGAAAAAGAAAAAAAGAAAAAGAAAAAAAGCATGACAATGGTCTATCCACTTACCAAAATAAGATAATCTGCATAAGAACCTTGGAAATTTGGTATTCTGATATTTACAGGCAGAGATGCATGGCCATCAAAAGGCTTATTTAACTTGACACTGAATGTTCTATCAGAAGACAATGTCTGAAGGATAAAAGAGCACATACGTACAAGCCCCACTTGAGCTAAAGATTCGATGAATACACTACATATATATATATATATATACTGAGCAACTTACAGGGATCAAGTTTGTTTTCAGTAGCATAATACAACAAAACAATCATCAAATCTAAGGCTCTTTCTGTTTCTATTAAATAGTTTCGAAATCTCTATACAATCCCTTTTTTTAAATCCCTGCATACATACACTTGCATGTCTTACATTGTTCACTTCCAACAATTTCCAGCACAACATCATCATTTCTACATGATACCTTACACGCTTTGATGATCCAGGAAGGTAACTGTTTAATGTCTATACAATAGTTCAATAATTGTTTCTTTCTCACTCATATCAATATACCTGCATCGGACTACTCAATATTCTATAAATACCGTCAATCAAAAATTGAAAATCTTGAGCTCGATGTAACTTGGACAAGTAATATCTAAAGGCATTGTCTGATACATCGATAGTGGGCTTCTCGTTCTTTTCCACAGGTTCAACATGTTTACTGCTGCCTTCTTCTTGCACTTCTTCTGTCTGTCTGACAAAAGGTGAATAGTAATCCAACACAATTAATAAGCAGCGTAAACAGAGTGCGACTAAATGTTCTCGAGGATCTGAGAACATGATATGGTTATAGGGCACAGCTGTCCATCCCATAGGGTTAAATTTACATGATGTGTTGATCATACTACACAAAAAGGCAAGCACAACCTTTCTTTCTGTTTTGGATACCATATAATTTAACCAACGATCTTCTTTAGCCAATATTTGTGACGGAGGCATATACATCGACTTCGACAAAAGGACAGTCAATAATCGTAACACTTCAGTCCGATTCATGTCATTGTCGCGAGAAGATCCAATAGGCGTTGAAGATCCGATACCTGTTTCCCAAATCACATAATTCACTCTAGACTCTACTGTACCCATAGATTGTGGCAATGTAAATCCTGCAAGAAATAAGGATTGCAGTGTTACTATAGAGTATTTAGTACCTTAATATGTCTGTTAAGGTAGGTTACATGACAACAAGACTTGTCCCCGAGAAGCAGTTTTGTGTTCAGTCCAAAAGAACTTTTCTTCCCATTCTGCCAACTCTGGACTCTCAAAGATATAAGGCAGAATTCTTGTGAGTACACGGCAACAATTCAATAAATAAATGTTCTGAACTGGTGTAGTTGAATGTAGAATAGAGCCCATTTGTTCAATCAACTAGTCTACGCGTTAATAAACATTCAACTGAATAGCCTTCTTACTTTGTCTATCAGTGTCTCGAGGTTTTCAATTGCAGTATCTCTTGCTTTTCGAATATCAGTTGAACCAACAAGTGTATAGACATCATCTACAGTTTCTGGTAATGTCCAAAACTATAATACAGGATAAATAAAAATAGCAAGCAATGGGATAGTATACCAAAGTCCAATAGTCATCTGCAGTATTGGGTATGTTCTATCTATTGTCAAGTCAACAGTCTAATGAACAGTGTTCTTTACCCTTTCTTCAAATAAACGAAACACGCCTTTTCTGAAAGCAAGTTTACTGTCTGTAGCACCCATTATTTCAATAAGCAGAAGAGAAGAAAGAGAAGAAGAAAAATGGTAATAAAAAACTTTTTTAAGGAGTCTATCATCATAGTTTGAATGATCGGAGGCAAATTTGCATTAATACGGTGAAGTTGACATGACGTGTGAAAGAAGACCTTGGAAGGTTTTTATTTTTTTGTACTTTTCTGAAAAAGTAATGCCTGCTAACACAAACAGACAGGGCGTTAATCTGTTGTATTAGAAGCCTCTCACTCTCTTTTTTTTAATGGCGAAGCTCACTTGTTTTCATGATGATTTTATGGTCCATAAACCTGGATACAAGCTGAATTGACATGGTCGAGTCTCTCTTTTGTTTAATTCAAATTCCGTCCAAAGATCTCTTTTTTTTTTTTTTTTCTGATAATGACTTCGATATTACCAACGACTCGATCAGATAACTTTAGTTCATCTTCTTATGATATTCGATCGCGTAAACACTCACCAGCACTATTAAGGCGACTCGTTCGTTTCCCTCAAATGGACTTTGAGGTATATTGTGTTTGATCTATACACGTACTCATTTTGTCTAGTTTGCATTATGGCAAATGTGTTATTTGTTGATATCACCGAAAAGAGTGTAAGTATATATAATCAATTTACTCGCTCTAATAGGCAATGTTAGCTATAGGAATATCTACTATCATAAACGTAACGTGTTTTTGAATTGATAGATTTATTTAATTTTTCAATAGAAACAAAAAATCAGTGGTCTAGAGATGATCCTGCTTTTCTTGTGCTTATTGTCAGCTTCTTAGCATGTAATTCATACTTGAAAAAAAAAACATAACTGAATCGTAACACATCATAGTATTTGGCGCTGTATGGGGCTATGTATATCACCTTGGTGCATTGAATACGCTTAGAACAATGATTTGTATGATTTTGGTTGATTTTTTATTGATTGGATCCTTTGTATCCACATTGACATGGTAAGAACTACAGCTATATGATTCAATAGTCTAAAATAATAGGTACATTGCAAATAAATTCTTGACAGAAAACATAAACTCATATGCTGTGCCTCAAAAAGTAGAATGGGCCTACGCATTTGATGTTCATTGCAACTCATTTATACCTGTATTGCTTATCCTGAATGTGATCCAATTACTCTTTCTTCCATTATTACTTAAAGACTATTGGGCTTCTATGTTTGTTGGCAATTTGATGTATTGTATGACATTGGTCTGGTATACTTTTGGTACATTTTTGGGTTTCAATGGTAAGTAAACACAAATAGCATTTTTTATTTTTCTTACTTGTATCAATAGCGTTACCTTTCTTGGTACATACTGAACTCTTTCTGTATCCAATTGCTCTCTGCCTCATCTTGTTTGTCACGTCTCTGTTTGGTTTTCATATTCCACAATATATATTGAGTTTTTACTTTTGATTGATAGATTGATTTACATAGAAAAAAAATATGTATTGATAAAATACTATATATTTTATAACAAACACCTTGATGTATTATGCTCTTTTTGGCTTCAAACTACTTTAGATATACAAAATTCAACTAAGATATGAGCAATGATTCTACTTCTTAAGCATACAAAGATAACATAAAGCCTGTTTGTACTCCCATGAATACTCTGAATACCTACAGTCCATATTTACTCACATTACGCGGCATCTTTGGAGTTGATTTGAACCAAAAAAGACGACTTGTAAAATTTGGCTGTTTTGGCCTCTGATCCAAAGGATACTACTCATAGAAAAAGCTCAGTTTGACAACTCTTGGTTTTCTTTTTAACGCTACAAGAAGAAAAATGGAGCTACCGACAAGCTTAAATACTCAAAATGCGCGTCAGAGACTCCAGTTTTTGGTTAAAGTGTTCGATTACCGATTGTGTTATAAAAGCAGTATGATAAGAGCAAAAAAACCTTGTCAACGTTTTTACGTATTTGCTCAGTATTTTTGCAGCAAATTGGTTATTTTTTCTACATTGAGAGACTCAAAAATTAAAAATCTAAAGACTGACCTGGTCTAAACAATAGGCATTATGAATGCACTCAACTGAATATCCATCTGTACTGTTGTACAACAGACGTAAATGGCTATCATACTCATAACATGAAAGCTGTTTATTACGCTCATTTTAGATTTCCTTAAAAGTAGTGACACCATCTTCAGTAACAACACTCACAAGTTTGCCACTTGTCAAGGACACTGAGCCTGTGAGATAACCTTCTAATTGCCTATGGATCACATACAAACTTAATATCCATTTGGCTAACGCTATTCATCTGGACTTACTTTGCAATATCTGTAGGTGAGGTCCATGTGCTAAAATCAGCATTAGGCATGAATTTTCTATTCATGGGAGTATCGATCGTGATACTAAAGAGGGGTTAATGACATGCACATACATACGCCATATATAAAACGTACGGTAAGATAGCAGTAACTTTAGCACCTTGAGGAAGTCCACCATTTGATGCTGCTAAGTCTTGAACAAGATGGTGTACTGAAGTCTTAGCAATACCATAACCAATCATACCAGGTGTTGCCTCCAAAGCAGCCAAAGCACCTGTCAAGGTCAGCAAGCCATTCCTAATAACAACCCCATAAGATGCATGACTTCAAGTTGAACCACTTACTCTTCAAGATATTTAGAAGCAAGATGTGAAGCAATTAAAGAAGAATGAACACTCTGACTTATCATCAATTCAGAGTTTTTTAAGAAGTCTACCGGACAAGATGAGTATTCTATGTAGCAATCAACCCTCCAAAATACCTTTGTTGGCTGCATTACCGCCAGCCCAACCACCAGCAACACAAAAAATACCACACAACTTATCTGAGCCCAAAACTTGAGAAAGGGAATGACTGATGGATTCTCCTTGTTCCGATAAAGAGGCGGAAGCATTTGTCAATGTGTTGTAGTCGGCCTCTGTATTCTCAATCAAATCCACATTGATCACTGTCTAATATATATATATATATATATATCTCAGATCAACAAGAACGCGTCTATTATTTTAAATACTTTACGAATCCTTTTGATTTAAAATGTTGTACAAGAGAACGACCCAAGGCACCAGCTCCACCATAGACTAAAAGTTTGCTCATTTTATTGATAATATACAAAAGAAAAAGGGAGATTCTATACAAGAGAGAAAGAAAAAAGGTTCATTTAAGCAATTTTTTTAAAGTGCAGTCCCACGCATAACGTGAGAAAAAATGTCGACTTCGTCTTCGTTAGCACATATTGTCCTATCAGGGTCTGTAGATACAGTGCCTGTCGTTGGATCTACTCGAGTTACATTGCAGATAGCAATAGATTGAGGGTACATCCCGACTGCGAAGGGAATGGGTCTATACTTGAGTACACCTCGAACAACAAGACCATAAGGGTATCGAATCATACGAGACCTAAACAGAGTTTAGTAGGGAACATAACTCATTATGTTCTACTTGCCATCTTTCATTACCACTGCTGTCTGCACCGGGTGATTTTATACGAATTAAGGTAATGGCTTCTTTTGTGTTGTGTCCAAATTGCCTTGATTGTATTGAAAGTGGTTCATCAAAGTGTCTGACATTCCCCAAGTATTCAGCAGGGTCAACACCTAATATAGCGCATAAATACATTAATCTCAAATGATTTAGCTTACCCCTTGAATGCGTTTTATCCATCTCAGTCGATAATTCACTGGGAACAATTTGGCTGAATGCAAAAACACTTATGTCCGCATCAGCGATATGGATTGTCCACCAATTCCAATTTTCTGCTTGCACTTTTAGGTCAAAAATAAGTTCTTTATCTGTTGCCAATACTCTTCCAATATCCACAGTGAGTTCTACAAGTGGCTGAGCTCGATAGAATACAATGACCATCAAAAAGATCAACGCTGTCAAGAGCGATAAAAATAGATTCGGTAAAGTTGAGCTGTTATTGAATTAGACGTGATCATGTGTCAATGGTGTCAACGTACCATGATTTTTTGGGCCGTGATGATCTTTTTTGTCTCCTTGACAGTAATGGTGCTTCTTCATCGTCACTTGTATAGCCTTCATATCCATCTCTGCCAGTTGCACTACAGTAATAAGGCGAAAATTTTCTCGGTAATGTAGCATACTGTGGTGGATTTCTGTTCTTTTTTGTCGGTAATAAATTATGTGTATGCTTTTTATTGAAACTTTCACGCCATAAATTCAGCAGACTTGGCTTATTTTGTTGTAACAAATGATCCTTGACATGATTCCTTAATTTAGGTCTGCGGTATTGTTCATTGCCTGACCAACACAAATCCTCTTCTTCTTCATCAAAATGATGCTGTTGACGACGAGGCGGTTTAGAATGATAAAGTGTTTGTTTAAGCCATTCTCCAAGGCCAGAACTACTGTTGTGTGTACCATAATTCTTTTTTGTGATATCATGTTGTAAATAAGTAGGTGGAGTTGATCGAACAGAAATAGGTCGATGCATGGCATGAGTTGCAGCCAGGTTTTCATTGCTGCTATAAGGATATACATAATGTTCATTTTCATCTGAATCTAATACATACATTGTCAATAGGACATTACATAAGCAATAATAACAACCTTCTGCATTCGAGACAGCATCCACCAGGTTTCTATGAAAGACTTCTGCTGGGCTTGCATTGCCATGAATAATAGGTTTGGATTGTTTTTTCATCAACTTCTTGTCAGGATTCCGATGTGTGTAACTATTTAAATGGCTCTGTATGTATAAACATGTTACATGTATGGAAACAAAAATAAATAAATAAACAATTAGTATACCTCACTTCGAACTTGTTTGACTTTTTTTGGATCATTCATGGTGGTAGTCGAACAAGACTTTTGGATCCTTAGAGGGAGTGTATGGTCATTTGAAGCACTCAAGGTAGGTGCAGAAGGTACAGTTGTCAAGGTATAGGTGGGAGCAGAAGGTGAAGAAGAGCCTACAAGTGTTGTCTCGGTGTCTGTGGAATGTCCCTGATCAGGTATAACATCAATTCTAGGGATATGATCATTTTGTTCTTGTTCTTCATTTAAACAAGTTTCGAAACGGGCTTTCTCGACAATCATATTTCGATCAAAATTAGACAAAAGCAGATCTCGACGAAGACAGTGAGGGTCGTTTTTATCTCCAATAAAACCATACTTGGTATTTAAAAAGGGCTGTCTTCTTTTACTGTTATCTTTAGTATCATTTTTCTTCAATATTTCCAATGGCATTGTTAATGCAATACAAAACAATAAAAATAGAAAGAGAGAGAGAGAGAGAGAGAAAGAGAGGCCTTTTTTTATTATTATTATTTTATTTCAGTTATTGACTGACTCTGAATCGATTCGTGCTGACGAAAAAAAAAAATATAGAATTTCTATGTATAGATAGTGACATCAATAGGTGAAAGTTCTGGTAATGAATCATTTTCGTTTGCTAGTGTAACAGACTTGATTCTTGAAAATGGACACAGTAAATCAGTGGGATCAAACAAGTCTTCTTTGTCTATTGAAGGTAAGCAAGAAGAGGTTTCTTCATGCAATTCCAATCCCCTTTCTTGCAACTCTTCTATATCTGACAATTGTCCCCAAATATCGAAAATAGGCAAAGTCCTCAAGTCAGGTAGTACTAATCCTGAGGAGATCAAATCTTGTTGCATTAATGGGACATTGTACAAAGACACTGCATCCTGAAACTGTTCTCGCATCGCTTTCTTTCTTAATTCTATATGTACGGTAGAAAGACTACTGGGGAAATTAGGAAATAGCATCACATAACCACGCAAATAGATCAATTCTTCCATAAAGCGTCTCCATGATTTTGTCCATTCATTTGACCTTAAGCCAGGCACAACGACATCTTGCATTTCAAATCCATTCAAATCAGCATGCCTTGCAGTGATATAATCATGGAATTCGCGCCAATGTTCAGGGAAATAGACAGCACCCGAGTAACCAGGCCATTGCATCCGATAAGGTTGGCCTACCTGTCCTGTCCTGTTTGCTTTCTTTAACTGGTAATTGGCACTAAAGAAATGACGACCAGAAGGATCTGTTTCAAGGAGCCGTGGCGTATACAGACTAATACCAAATAAGGAGTTGTCCCTCTCTGTATAACGATAGCGTAGGATGGCATACTTGACCCACACATAAAAATACTCGGATAGTTCAGCGTCGTTATTGAGAATGATGGCATATTCGTCATGACTAGAAGGATACCAGGATTCAACAAAGACAGAAGCCTTGGTTGCTTGTGAAATACGGTGACGAATGTTCTTTTCTCCCTTATTCCATACAAAATTATTAGCAAATGTTTGTGTAATTTGGTCACTTGAATAGTCTAACAAGACAGTCAAATCCACTTGATCACCCAAATAGTGTGCATTGGTTACTGATGTCAATAGACGAGCCAAGGCATGTGGTTTCTTGTCTGTATTGACCATGATGTTGACTGTAAAATCATGCCATTCTAATACGTTATTTAGTTTCTTATGTCATCTTGATCGAATCTTACTTGAAAGGGTATCTAAAGGCAATTCTGTCATCCAAAGTGTATGTGGTATATCTTGTGTTGGTAAATAAATATGAGTGATGGCTAATGATTTGCTTGCTGTGTCTATACTCTTGAATGTATTGCTTGTTGGATTCACTGTATGAACAAGTATTTTAGGTTGAATGGCTGTCATGATACGTATCAAATGAGATATATGTTGATTGTCAGTCAAGTCAATGGGATGAAATGAACCATCAATAGCACAGGTAGTTTTGTATGATACATCAGTGGTCATAATATGCAGATCAACTGTCTTGTTTTGATTGAATTTGCAGATCAGTGGGCCTAATTGCTCCAACTGATCTGATGAATCAACAAAGAACAAGACTGAATCCAATGTTGTGTTTCTGTTCAACATGTCTTTGTATGCTTCAAGCGATGCTGTATTCATTAGTGTCTCTAAGGATTTACATGTCTCTGATTTTTGTGCTTTTTTGAGTCGTACATCTCCCCAATAGGCTCTTTCAATGGGGTCAGTTGGAAGTGCAACAGAAGGAATACCAGCCAGATAGAGTGTCTGACTAATAAACAAACCAGCCAGTGGCGTACTTGTTTGAACATGTCTTTCTAATGCGTTCAATAGTCCCGGAATCCAAGTTCGATGGAGTAACCAGCTATCATTGATCACATCCACTACTTGACTCTTCATTTGTCTGCTACTAGAATACATCGCATTGGGCAAACATTCAACTGTGTTGTTCGTAATGACTGCACCTTCTGTGCCCAATAAAGCAGATTGATATTCAGGTGTATGGGACAATTTCAGTAAATTCTCTAAATAGCGTTTCCCTGGTGCAACATCTCGATCAATGATCCATACAAAATCAGTTGCTATCTGCTTTGCTGTCTGTAACCAGTGTAAATGATTTTGTGTCTCTTGTACCATTATCTTGACATGTCTTCTGTCCAATGTCATTATACGTGCTTCTACTTCTGCTTTGTTCTCTGTGTCACAAATGATCCATACATGTTCGGGCAGGGTTGTTTGTGTCAATACGGCTTGTACTTGGACATACAGTTGTGTTACTGTAGTAGTATGGATCATGGCTGTGACTGGAACACGTCGATGTTTGTTTGTCATGGATAATGCAACATTATTGGTTAATCGACGCAATTCATCAAAGGTGTGTCCAATCACTAAACCTTTGGCAAGCTGATGAACAAATGGATTTTGACTAGGCTCAATAGATAAATCCCAACTATTTGAGCCAGACGGGACTGTCTCTAGCATAATAATGGTTATACATACCATGTATATCTACTGCTTGTTATACCTTTTTTATCTGACAAAAGTCGATTGAGATGTGCATAATCAGTAAACTGAGTGGAATCAAGAAATACAGCAGTATCTTCAAAAGATATCACTTTTGGCTTCCTTTTTGTTGTGTTTAATTTTGTAAAAGTAGAATTAGAGATGAGTGTGATCGCCATGATGAGCAGGACAAGTGCGATTAGTATTGACCTGGATTTATTATAGAAAAAACGACGCATGTTGTCTTGTTTTTTAGAATTGAATTTAGGTGGATATGTTGCATATTGTTTTGAGTTTGTTAGTTGTCTTCTTGAACGAGTGCCAGCCCTTTCCAAATCGTCTTCTTCGACTATCATCTTGGAATAAAGAAAAAGAAGACTATCTCACTGAATTTAAATTAATGTCTATAAAAGTAAATCTAAGCCGCGTTACCAAATACACTATATGTATTGTCTATTCTTACCGACAGTTTGGCTTTCTCGGCTGAATTCTATCATATTGAGAATAAGGCCGTTATTATTCAAAGGAATAAGCAAAGAGGGGGGGGTTAAAGTGTTTATTGACGCTTTTCTTGTTACCCTTCTTGATGCTATCCGAGAATGGAAGAATCTATTATGTCAAGCAAATGTGTGGTGCACTCTGCGTCTTCAATGAGAATTTTAGCTTTGGTTATCTTCTCAAATAAATTTACTTCAGAGAGCTGCACAAGTAAGAGATGGGACTGTTTCTCTGTGTAATCTTATTGAATCTTGGGTGGTGTTTTATGCTTGCTGTCTTCTTCAGTTACTTTTGCTAATGTCAGTTGGTTTTTTTTTGGGAGGGACACCGTGAAATAGAATAGATTCATGCCTAAGAATAACGGTGGAACACAGAATACGCTCTTGGTACCAATGAGAAGAAAGTGATTGACATGATTGTTGTGCACATTAAGTCTTGGGCTGAAATAAGAAAAGAACCCATTGATCATTCCATAATGATAAGCAGCTTTTGATTGTTCATTGCACAAAGAAGTCTGTATATTATCTAATGCATGTGAAAGAAACACTTTTTGCAGTAACTGCTACTAAACTCTTAATAAGTTTAATCATAGAAGATTGTGAGCTCTTTTTCATGCTTCATAGTATGTATATTTGACAGTTCAACTCAGTTTGAATCTGTTGAATTTTAGAATTTGATTGTATTAATTATTCTCCTGTTTGACATTTCAAACATGATTGCTTTTGGGCAAGTTTGATCTGTTCTAGATTAATGACAAGCGATTGTTTTTGTAGGAGTTTATTCTGAGGAAAATATAAAAGAACTTTAAAAGGAATAAAAAGAAAAAAAACTATCTTTATCTTAAATTTTATTTTACATATCTTCATTGTCTTTTGAAGGAACTGTGCCTAAGGTTATAATCTCTCTATTTGTGTCTATCTCTCTATAATTACAATGGTCTTTACAGTCTTCTGTTGTTAATTATTGGTTTATCTCTTATATTTGTTAGTCTCGTCGTTCAAGGTAAACACAAAGGGAAAGAGAGAGAGAGTTGTCAGAGGGTCTCCCTTCCCCCCCCCAAGAGAGTGGAAGATGGTGAATTAAACTATGGCTTTGGATCAGCGAAAAAAAAAAGACTAATCGCGGTTATTCTTTTAGACACGATGGCTTACAAAGAATGAAGGGATTGAAGTGTAGAAAAAATTATAGATTGTGTTTCATAAAGGTTTGTGAGAAAAAGGAAAGATGATGTGTAACAAGTTACTTTTAATTTTGGAGGTTTTGGTGGCATTAGATAACTTAATGTGGTTTCGAAACAACCAGCGAGATGAATTCAACTTGAGGATTACTTTATATACTTTTTAATGTATTAACTATTACATTTTCAAGTTGAATTTACAGCAACCATGAAAGTTAGGAAATATAGTTTTTTGCACTATTGACAGACTCAACTTCAACAGCCATCTCATGTTTGGAATACCTCAAATAAATCTACTCAATTATTGATGGAAATGCTAAATAGTGCCAGTGCTAATGCCACTTATACAATTGACAATTTGACTTTATGAGCACAATGTTAAATCTCAACATCCAAGACTTATATATTTAGACAAAACCAATCTAGCACAAAAATTATTCAAGCCATGTCGCCAGGCCGTGGTTAAAATTATGTTGCCATTGGATTGTCTCGATTTAAGAAAAGTAGTATTGAGGGTTTTGGGGAGGCACCTTTTCCTGGGCAAGAAAAAAGTAAAAAGAAATAAAAATATCAAGGAAAAAATGTTTATGTATATACAAGAAAGCGAATGCAGAGTTGTTCTCTCAATTTCCTGGTCAAACTTCACTTGAAAAGCCTTTGTCTTTCACTTTTTTTCTATATAATTCTCGAATAAATTTCTACATTTCTTAGTTGGCTCGCAGTCTATTTGAAATATCATAAGGAGCTCAAGAAGCCAGATTTGAAAAAAGTCTTTCGATCACGAGCAAAAGTTGTCTCAGCGTATAAATGATCAGAATATATATCACTCTTTCCGTTTTCAAACATTTGTTCGAAGCTGAAAGACGGTCTTTATTTTTGCTTCTACCTTCGTAAAGAAAACACAAGGCAAACAGATTCTCCTGAAGGACGAGTATAAGCGGCTAGTAAGAGGTAACGGATTTTGTTACTGCTGAGTTATTACAGTCGACGAAAAAGGTTTGCCCAATAAAAAAAAAAAAAATAAGTCTTGGATGTTGAGATTTAACATTGTGCTCATAAAGTCAAATTGTCAATTGTATAAGTGGCATTAGCACTGGCACTATTTAGCATTTCCATCAATAATTGAGTAGATTTATTTGAGGTATTCCAAACATGAGATGGCTGTTGAAGTTGAGTCTGTCAATAGTGCAAAAAACTATATTTCCTAACTTTCATGGTTGCTGTAAATTCAACTTGAAAATGTAATAGTTAATACATTAAAAAGTATATAAAGTAATCCTCAAGTTGAATTCATCTCGCTGGTTGTTTCGAAACCACATTAAGTTATCTAATGCCACCAAAACCTCCAAAATTAAAAGTAACTTGTTACACATCATCTTTCCTTTTTCTCACAAACCTTTATGAAACACAATCTATAATTTTTTCTACACTTCAATCCCTTCATTCTTTGTAAGCCATCGTGTCTAAAAGAATAACCGCGATTAGTCTTTTTTTTTCGCTGATCCAAAGCCATAGTTTAATTCACCATCTTCCACTCTCTTGGGGGGGGGAAGGGAGACCCTCTGACAACTCTCTCTCTCTTTCCCTTTGTGTTTACCTTGAACGACGAGACTAACAAATATAAGAGATAAACCAATAATTAACAACAGAAGACTGTAAAGACCATTGTAATTATAGAGAGATAGACACAAATAGAGAGATTATAACCTTAGGCACAGTTCCTTCAAAAGACAATGAAGATATGTAAAATAAAATTTAAGATAAAGATAGTTTTTTTTCTTTTTATTCCTTTTAAAGTTCTTTTATATTTTCCTCAGAATAAACTCCTACAAAAACAATCGCTTGTCATTAATCTAGAACAGATCAAACTTGCCCAAAAGCAATCATGTTTGAAATGTCAAACAGGAGAATAATTAATACAATCAAATTCTAAAATTCAACAGATTCAAACTGAGTTGAACTGTCAAATATACATACTATGAAGCATGAAAAAGAGCTCACAATCTTCTATGATTAAACTTATTAAGAGTTTAGTAGCAGTTACTGCAAAAAGTGTTTCTTTCACATGCATTAGATAATATACAGACTTCTTTGTGCAATGAACAATCAAAAGCTGCTTATCATTATGGAATGATCAATGGGTTCTTTTCTTATTTCCTCCGTCTTTTTTATATGATACTTACAACCACTGGCTCTTTCTCAACAAAAATTGCGTATTCGCTTTGAAATCATTGTTTTTAGGATTGGATGAAGCGTTTCCTTGAAGCAATAAGTAAAGAAAAGGGTAGTAGAAAAAAGGCTACGGCAACTGTTTCTTTAACAATATGAATAGACGATTTAGTTTCTCAATGTATGACATGATTTCTTGTTAAGTGGAATTTAGAAGATTTGCATCAATAAACAAGTGCTTATCATCAACAACCACCTTCTTTATCTACGTTTTTTATTGAATCTCAGGATATGTAAAATGCTGTTTATACTAATGATATTTAAGTCTGTATTAATTATTCTTACAGGAACTAGAAAAACACTTTAGGAAAAGAACAAGTTTCTCTGTGATCTGGAAGGCGAGACATAGAAGTTTAATTATGGTAGTAAAGTTCGAGATGCAAATTCAATATACTATGCTTAGTAGCTTTCATCTTATTAGGCCACTTTTGAGAAGCAAAAAATGGTATTGCGAGAGATTGTTGACCAAGTGAATCATATCCTTGAGCTTTACCCCAAGTATCGTCGCAACTATACGTTCAATTTTGCTTAAAAGACCTCTTCAACTTTTCTTTTGATAAGGCGCAGGATATTATTAAGATTAAAGATTATTTCAAAAATACATAAATATCATTGCTGCCTACAATAGAATTGTCAACAAAATTTATTCTAGAGCCAAGATAAAAAATGTATTACTACTTTGAATTTGCATCAAACATACCTTTTTTCTCGAGTATGCACAGGTTTGAAATAAACTTAAAATCCGAGGCCTCAAATTCAACCGCCGAAAACTCGGATGAAGGGAGATTAATTAATAATCCAAAAACTAGGTTTGATACAAGAGGTAGTGTCACGACTTATCGCGCAAAAGTGCCGAAAGAAAAAGTGAGAAACGCAAAGCTAAAGCGCAAGAACAGGTACTTTTCAATAGTAATTTTGAAAACTATAATGACTTGGATAGATATCAACATGATGGATTTCCCCAAAAAAAAAAATCTCGTATCTAGAAGTGATTCTACTTTCGTTTTTTATTTAACGAAATACTCCAGTTTTATGCTCCTTAAATTAGTTGTCTAAAATCAACCGCAGCAAACACGCCCCCCCCCTCTTTTTAACATTGATGAGAAATTGTAGGATTTCAATTTCAAATGCAAAATATAGTTGAGACCTATCTACTTTTGTGCCTGAAATTTATTTGAGAGCATTTAATAATGATTCTTTTCTTTTCCATCTATATGAAGTGTTTAAATAGCCGTATCTATTGGATTTAATACATGGTACCTGAATGTTTCTAACGATTTTCATGTATTAGATCTTGCATTAAACATAGTCTTCGGATTATTAATCAATTTTCTTGATCCAAAGTTTCTGAGACCCAAAAAAAAACAATATATAAGGCACACAAACAAGCACACAAACACACATTATTATCATTGATCTTCTAAACAACATGTCTGGACTCAATAACATTAAGCTTTATTACTTTGGTGAACTCAACGGAAAGAGTAAGTATCAACGCCAATTTTTATTACAACTAAATCATGTTATTTTAGCTACCTTTGGTCGTGGTGAATACATTCGCTTGTTTCTCAAAGATGCAGGTGTAGACTTTGAATACGTCAGATGTAGTTTCGAAGAATGGGGAGCACAAAAGCAAAAATTGTCAGCTCAAGGCGTCCTTAAGCCAACCATGCCCTACATCACTATTGATGGCAAGTATTATGGTAAGACCGCACCTATCATGCGCTTTATTTCCAAAAAACTTGGCAAGTATCAGGGCAAAGACGAAGACGAAGCACAATTGGTAGATGCCTATGCTGATTCTTTGTTGGACGATATCTTTCGTTGGGTAGCGGCCAGTTTTGGTGGAATTGAACAGCTAACTAAAAAATACAACAACACTGACCGTCCTCAATCACTTCAAAGTTACGAACAAGTCTTGGGTGGCAATCAAGGACCTTATTTGCTTGGTGAAGAAGTATCCTATGCTGATTTCCTTCTTTATCACTACTTGGAAGACGATGGTTTTGTCTTTGAAGCCTCAGATTTGAAGTCTACTCACCCTCACTTGGCTACTTTTATCGAAGCTATCCAAAGTAGACCCAACCTCAAGAAATACCTTGCTACTGACAGAAAATAAATAAATAAAGTTAACAAATTAAAATAATCTAATCTGGGTATATTTATGCAGCTAAAAATAATTGCAGTGACACAAGAGGCTTGTGTACTATTGGTTATTGACTCCAAACAGCAGTAGTACAAGGAGAAAAAAAAAGTGAGAAAACATTGACAATCTTTTTTTTTTTTCCTTTTTCTTTTTCAAAATATGTCTAGTCCACTTCCTGTGAACGCAAAGCGGAACCAGACAGGTGCCGCTTCTTCTGTTTATGTAAATGAAAATCTCCTTTCAAGTTCTTTTGATCGTGCTGATACAACAGCAAGATTAAGTTCAAGTCCTTTACCTTCTCATAATAACTATGGTACTTCTCCTTCCAAGAGTATTCATTCTAATATGAACTATGGAACTCAAGACCATTTCCCTAGTAGCCGTCCTCTCTCTACTTTTGGTGATAATCTTTCTGTAGATTTGCCTGATGATGAAGTCGCAAAGGCTGTTAGACGTCATTTAGTGTCTGCTTCTCCTTCTAACTCTCATGGCTTCCTTAGAACACCCTCTCCTCACCGTAGTCGTGCTAGTAGTCGTCTCAGTCATCGCGATACAGATGAAGAAGATGAGATTGCTAATGTCCATCAATTGGCTGGTGGTGCTATTACACACGATATCTATAAATGGTCTGAAGATCAGGATCGCAAGGCACGTATGAAGCGTTCCAAGTCCATGTTGGTTCCACGCCCAGAGACCTCAGATCCAGCCCTGCAAAATCTCAAGGACCCAGGAGGATTCCGACGTCACTTTGTGTTTGATCGTGCTGCCAAAAAGGGAAGAAAACCTCCTGGATGGATTACGCATTCTTTTGTCGACTTTTTGACTTTGTATGGTCATTTTGGTGGTGAAGATTTAAGTGATGATGAGGGTGAGAGTAGTGAAGATGAAGAGGATTTAGCAGGTGGATCTGATGAAAGAACTGCCTTGTTGAGACAAGCAAGAGCCAATGCTACTGAAGGAACAGCCACCCCGACTAAGGCAGTCTTTTTGTTACTCAAGTCTTTTATTGGCACAGGTAAACATCGTGAAAATGATTGTCTTTACTTATCTTATTTTTTTCTCTCTCTCTCTCTCTCTCTTCTTTAAGGTGTCATGTTTTTACCAAAAGCGTAAGTGTAACTCTAAAAAAAATGATCTACATGAGCTTATTCAAACAAACAAGGCGTGTGAATTTTCAATAGATTTCATAATGGTGGTTTGTTGTTTTCTACGTTATTTTTATCATTTATCGCCGCCGTTTCCCTTTACTGTTTCTTGTTGCTTGTTCAAACACGCAACAAGGTTCCTGCTTCCTTTGGTGATATTGGTGGTGTCTTGTTTGGTAACTCAATGCGTATGTTGGTACTTGTGGCCATTACCACTTCCCAGGTACAGTCATGATGATGACATACCTCGTATTCACATTTTTTTTAGATTGGTTTTGTATGCGCTTATATGGTGTTTGTCGCACAAAACTTACAAGCATTGATCGAAGCTGTATCCAATTGCAAAACCAATGTACCTCTTCATTACTTGATTTTGGTCCAGATCGCCATCTTTGTACCACTTGCTATGATTCGTAAAATACAGAAACTTTCTGTTTTTGCTTTAATTGCCGATGCTTTTATTTTGATTGGTCTAGTTTACTTGTACTACTATGACTTTTTGACATTGGCTTTGGAAGGTGTTGGTAAAGTAGAATGGATAGTGAACCCTGCTTCTTTTCCTATGTTTATTGGTACTGCTGTCTTTACTTTTGAAGGTGTTGGTCTTAGTAAGTATTAATGAAAACAAAGAGGGGGATATTTATGATCCTTAGTCATTCCTATTACCGAATCTATGAAGGAGCCTAAAAAGTTCCCTAAAGTCTTGTCTTGGACTATGCTTTTTATAACCTTATTGTTCATTTCTATTGGCCTCTTGTCTTATCTTGCCTTTGGTGACGAAGTCCAGACAGTGATTTTGTTGAACTTGCCTGTCTCACCTGTTGTAAATACCATTCAAGGTCTTTATGCTATGGCCATTTGTCTGTCCATTCCCTTACAGTTGTTCCCTGCTATTCGTATTGTTGAAACAGGTCTTTTCTCTCGTTCTGGTAAGCATAATCCCATTGTAAAATGGCAAAAGAACATGTTCCGTCTTGCTGCTGTTATTTTGAGTGCTGCTGTTGCTATTGCTGGCTCAAGTGATTTGGACAAGTTTGTCTCTTTAATTGGATCTGTCTTTTGTATTCCCCTCTGTTTCTTGTTCCCTCCTCTTTTCCACTATAAGGCTGTGGCCAACCATTGGAGACACAAGGCAGTCGACATTGCCATCATTATGTTTGGTTTAATTACCATGGCTTACACAACCTATATCACAATTGGTCTCTGGACACAAGAAAGTGAGCCACCAGCTCCTATTTCTCGCTGCACACCTCATGTTTAATTAACGTCTTTTTTTTATTATTGTTTTAAATAAATTCTATTGTTTAAATGGATGTTTCTACAGGCTTAGGAGGAAGATCTCTACCCGCCTTAGCCCATTCTTTCAAAATTTCACCTGGTTCACCCAAGATCTCAATCGCTCTTGTACGACGAATATGATCATGTTCACAGCCTTGTCCTTTCTTACCAATCACAATGCGATTAGAAGCAGCGTCCATATCTTTCTCGCCTTCTTTCACAAACACACGTACACCATCCACCATCACAGGGCCAGCCGGTTCAAAGTGCTCTTTGGTTGAAGTCATGAATTCATTGACTGTATCATAACATTTGGGTCTAGCACAAGTATTCAAGAATTGACCTGCACAGCTTGGACAGCAGAGCATCAAAATATTACAGGAAGAATGAGCACAGTTTTGATAACGACTGCTGGGTTGACCACACACTTGGCATTTACCAAACACTTCATCTGTGATCTTTTCACCCATACGAGCATCAAATGTGAAATTCTTGCCTCTGAATAAGGACATCTTGTCTTTTTGTTCTTCAATCCAGCGACCATAGGAAGTAATACCACCTTCTACTAAATGAACCGTCTTGAATCCAGAAGCAGACTGAAGAATAGCACCTGCTTTTGTACAGCGAATACCACCCGTACAATACATGAAAACCTCTTGGTCTCGAGGCAAGTCTTTACAGATCTCATTCATGGCTGTAATACTGTCTTTAAAAGTGTCTGCATCAGGACGAATGGCACCGTCAAAAAAACCAATGTTGCTTTCATAGTGGTTACGCATATCAATCAAGACTGGCTTCTTGCCATATTGTTGTTCATATTGAGTTAGTTTTTCATGCCAATCTGCAGGTGAAAGATGAGAAGGCTCGTTGGTTAAATCATAGTCTTCTGAATTCAATCCATCCACAATAAGCTATGATGTGTTATTATACAGCATTTTATGTACATAAATGCATACCTGCTTACGGATACGAACATGTAAAGCACGGAAAGAACGCTTTCCATGTTCAGTACCGATATTTAAATCCATCAAGTTACCACCCACCAAAGGTGTCAAATAGTTTTGATGATAAGCTCTTAATTCCGGCAAACGTTCTTCAGGGCAAGCAATTTGTGCATTGATGCCTTCTTTTGAAATATAGATTCTACCCACAATACCCCACTCACCAAAATCATGAAGAAGCTTTTCTTTTAGTGCTTCCAATTCTGGTTTGGTAAAAGGGTAGAATTTATAGAAAGCAAGTGTTTTGTAGGTACTTGACTCGTAGTTGTCAATCTTGGACTTGGGAAAGTTTCTTTCCAAGACAGCTGTGGTCGAGAAAGAAGCTGTTGTGTTGGGTATATGAGTATCTTGTAACATGGTTTGAGTCAATATGCGAGATCGAGAAAATAAAAGAGGTTTTGTATGTGTTTGAATAATAGCTTGTCTTAACAAGCGACGAAACATGACAGTGCCTTAAAAAAAAAAAAGACAAAAAAAAAAAGATGGCTTGGCTCCCCCCTCTCTTATATCATATCGCTTGCCAATTTTAATCAGGCCACAGCGGGCAACAAAAAAAAATTATTCAAATCATGCCTACACCCCATTTCTTGACGATGTCTGGGCAATTATGTTTTAAGACAGCTTCTGTCACTTGGGCAGGTTCCATCATTAACTTAACCATACGGTATTCTTTTGGACACTTTCCAGCCACGTCAATAGGATACACTAATTCAAACAATTGTAGGTTTTCAAATGCCTAAAAAAAGAAAAGAAAAGAATCAATGATTTATCTCAATTGGTATTCTTCTTACCTTTAATGCCACTGCTCTTTTATATAGTCTAATACCCGTTGTTTGACTCTTGATTTGAGCATTGTTTGCGAATTCTTTGTATTCATCATAGACCATTTGAAAGTTAAAAGTAGAGATATCCTTTTCTAATAGTTTCTTCATACTGATAATTAAGACCATTTCAAGTAAGGCAATACCCTTTAAGAGCTCTGTTTTGGAATCTGCTCTTTGAATCAAACTGGATTCAACAAAGTCTTCTGTCGATAAATAAGGTGGTGTGGTAAGCATGCGACATACTGGATAAAACTAATAGCAGTAAGCATATATAGATGCATATATAGAGAATAGTTACACATAGTTTATGAAACATGCGAATATCTTTAGATAAATCAAAGATACGTCGAAGAATACCATTGACTGTTGGGTCTTGAAATAAGCGATCTAATGCTTTATTGAACCCGTGATGTCCCTGACATGTCTCTGGTAGCGTTAATGTTTCTTTTGCTATCTCTATAAACTGGCCAAAGCTAGAAGAAGGGAAAAGATAGATCTGTCGATGAGAGAAACGAGACTTGACTCGCTTCTCAAGTAAATCTAGGGTATCAATACGACATGTCAAGCCAATGACAGCCATGGGATTCTGTGCGCTCTGTGCTGCATCAAAAAGGTTATAAAGTAAGGCTTGTTTAGGATGATCAGCAAACAGATCAAATTCGTCCAAGATAAACACGACAGGCAACGATGTCTTGTTGCCTGATTTCAATAAAGAGAGTAAATAGTCAAATGAATCTGCAAATGTTGTCTAGTGACCATGTAAGAATGCATCGATGATCATGTCATGCTTACAAATGTTCGATCAGCTTCGTCTTCCAACGCTAACTGACGAGCAATCTCGTTCAGGGCAAGTCTGTCTGTTGTTTCTGTCAAGCCATTGAGTTTGACAACACAAAATTCTTGTGCTCTCTGTTCAAGATCGCGCAACACAGAACGAACAAGGACAGATTTGCCTGTGCCTCGATTGCCAATCAATAAACATGAGTTGCTCTCGCCTTTTGTTATTGTCTGTCTTAAAAGTTTGTAGAGTGTGTTGTATTCGTTCTCAAGTCCTGGGAGTCGTGCAGGAAGTTGGATTCCGTTCAGACGAGCAAGTAGGAGTCTGTGAACTTCTGATCGATCTAATACTTGACTTGAATTATGCAAGGTTTTTGCTAATTTTTGAGGTGTGCTGACTATAGTGTCTGAATCGCTTTCTTCAAGTGTTCGCTTTGTCATACTGAGATAAATAATTAAGAAAAAAAAATTTTTTTTTTCAACTGGATATACGCGTTTCTTTTAAATACGCGCATTCTTTTTGATTGGATAAGTAAGAGAACAGGTTACCTTGTTCTTCATGCCATTGTACTACATCTTCAATATGAAATCAAAGAATAGTTTTTAGTGCGGGATTAAATTAATGAAATTCATGTGAAAGTGTTACATATAAATGTGGGGAAATTCTTCTTATTTTTATTTTTATTTTTTTTTATCTTTCTTTTCTCTTTCATGTTGGATCATTTAGTTGGAAAGCCTTCTCCAAACTTCAAGAGAACACAAATCATACTTACTTTATTCTTTGGGTAATTCTTTATAGTCATAAACTTGTATTTATTGTCCTATAGTTGGTACCTTGTCATACATGGAAAGACAGAGAAATTACCTGGCTTTATTCAAACACTGAATAAAAAAGCAGGTAAGCTCAGCAAAGAAAATACAACATGTATCTCACAAGTGCAATTTAGGTCATTCCCCTTGGCGAGTAGCTCTTGCTTCTTGGTTAACCTATTATCTCTCTCAAAACGTTTTTCTTTTACTTGGATTAAACGGTAAGTTGAAATACATGAAAAAATGTTTTGACTGTATTTATTAGCACCGGATCCTCTTTCTCGACTGGTAAGTTTAAAATATACCATTCCTGTCTATCAACTGTAAAAGTGTAGTACAAACGTAGTTTTTATCGTGCCACATGGATCTTGACAGCTTTAGATGCTGGTTTCTTTACTGCCATGCCTTTCAAACCTGCTTGGATTCGACATATTTTATCCCTTGTGTTTAGTATGTATTACCTCGTATTTGCCGATGCAGCCGAAGAAAAAGTACGCAAGACACGGTCTACTATCTCAATTGAACAGATGCGTAATTCTTGGGAAAAAGTAGCCCATAATCCCATCTTGGGATTTGTTTCGAGTTTGATGCGTCCTCGATTGAGTTTGGCAGACATCATCATGGTCCATCGACCTGACTTCCATCAAGACTTGCCTCCTATTGAAGTTTATCGGTATTATTGCCTGAATGATGGTAAATTGGCTGACCATGATACTATTCTGTTGCAATTCCCTGGGGGCGGGTTTGTATCCATGCCTCCTCCATGTCATGAAGATGCCTTATATGCCTGGGCAAAACAGACAAGTATGCCTGTCTTTAGTGTGAACTACAAAAAGGCGCCTGAATATCCTTACCCATGGCCTATTGAAGAATGCTTTGATCTTTATGTGGCTATTGTACAGACAAAAGGCAAAGTACTCGGTCTTTCGGGTGATAAAGACATTCGTATCATCTTGACTGGTGATTCTGCGTAAGTAATAGTCCATCAGACGCACCTTTATTGACACGCTAGGAGTGGTGGCAATATCACAGCTGCAGTGACACTCAAGATCTTAGCACATAATCAACAATCATCTTTACAGAACAAGACAGACCTGTTGCCTGTGCCTGCAGGCTTAGTCTTGATTTATCCTGCCTTGGATTTTGAAATGTCATGTTGGATGTCTCCTTCTCAACTATCTCTGATCCGTGCTGAATCAAACACAAACCTGTTTCGGTCTAGTTCGCTTGACTCTCTCTGGCAAACCAAAGATCATTTAAGCCATGCCAGTCCCTTGAGTGTTGTGCCTGATTTAGAAAAGAAACAAAGCTTATGGAGACGAGCCTTAGGTATCAAACCCACTCGCAAACAAAGTGTGGCAGATAGAGCACATCCCATTCGTACCAAGATTCAAACAAAAGAAGCATGGGCTTCAGCGCGTTTAGCCATGACGAGTCGAATGAGCTTCTTTAATGATCGAGTGATCAGTCCAGATTTGGTAACTATATATCTATATTTTCTGTTACTCACACTCTTTAGTTGCGAGCCATGGCGATTTGTAAGTGACTACAGACAATAGATACATACATACATATTGACTCACCCTTAGTGTATCTTGGTCCGCATGCTTCTCCTGATTTTGAAAGTGATTATCTATTATCGCCTGTACATGCACCTGAAGATTTGCTTGCTCAATTCCCTATGACTTACATGATATGCGGTGAAAAAGATCCTCTTGTAGATGACACCGTCATTTTTGCAGGTCGTATTCGACAAGCAAGGAAGAAATACCGCCAAGATAACCCCTTTGATAAAACCTACCTTAGCCATGATGGTGTTCGAGTCAAGTTCTTAGAAGGCATCAGTCATGCATTTTTACAGATGATGCCCTTCTTACCTGAAGCACATCAAGCCACACGCACCATTGGTGACTGGGTCAAGGAAATTGCTCAACACAACTCGCGTAGGCCAGAAGACCATGTAGCTCAAATCATCACAACTGAAAAAGACATGATTCATCGTAGAAAACAACAACTCATCAAGGGTTTATACTAAGATTTATTCATCTATTTCCATCTTGATGGCTTTGGATGGATAGCTGTCTTCATTAAAATCATGACTTCGCTTCATAGGATAACTGTCGGCTGTTGTCATCTTGTTGTAAAGCCAATGGATCCATTGAGGTATGCTGTGTGTTTGTTGTAGTTCAGCAGACATTTGGTCTTGATCAAATAGGCGGGGATTCCATTTTTGCGCATAAGGGGTACTGGGTGTATTAAGGCGAACTATAGGTTTTGTAGGGCAATCAGCAGGGATGTCAATTGAGAGTGCCACCATCACCAATGGTTGGTCTGGTAAAGGAGGTGGAGACAGTGTAATATGCATTGAATGAGGTGCATCCACAGTAATGATCTCTAGCCTTAATGTGTTGTCATGTTGGCTGGCTAATGCTACCATGTCAGTATCATCACTACACTATGATCATCATTTACCTGATAAAATGTCTTTGAGTGAAAGCATCATGGGCTTTTCTTGAGCTACACTTTCCTTGTTCACTGTGGTTGAATGAAAGATACTGGTAAAGAGTGTGTTAAACATTTGTTGTTGACGAAGACATTGAATAATGTTATAGATCTGTACAGGGTGATGAAATGGTATTCTGGATACTATTTTAGCACTTGTAAAAGAAGAAGAAGCCAACTTGTATACTTGATGAGGTGCATTCTCGCATGTCTATCGATGTCAATAAACCCCCCCTCCTTGTATTTGTTCATATGGTACTTACTGTGACCCAATTGTTTTGAGTAAGCTTATTTTTGTCATGGCCGTCTTTGAGAAGCATTTCTTCTAATGATAGCGTACAGGTATCCAAACTAACATCAGACACAAGTTCTCCATTGGATAAACCTGCTACTGTCATTAGTTTCTGACATACTTGGTCTGATACAGCTAAAGGAGAATCTAATGTAGCCACAAATCTTATAGGCACTGCTTGTACTTCTGGATGTGTAGACAGTGGCTGAATAAACCTGAAGGGAGACATAAAAGAAGGTGTCATGGTCTCTGTCACTGCTTTAAAATGCTCTCTAGATAGATGTAAGTGGTTATTGTCTGTTGGTATTTGTAGACTTACCCTATGGCTTCTTCATATCCAGCCAAGTAACTTGATTGAGAAGGAGGCAAATAATACATGGGCTGAACAGAGTCTTCAAAGGACAATAAGAGGCGCGATGTATTGCGATTCTCTAGCGTGTTTGATTTGATGGTTTCTTTGTCTGTCCAATAAGCAACAGACACACCAGGATAGTCTAAATGTTGCATAGGCATGCCATGTCCTTCCAAGAGCACGCGAGACTCGTCTGATACCATGGCACTATGCTTGATTATCAGCAAAAGGTCTGTTGAGTCCATGTTGAACTTACATTTCTTGACTATAAATTGTCTTTAGATCATGGAACAGGTTCTTCATGATAAGAAAGAAATCAACAGAGCTATATTTGACATTCAATTGATCCAACAGGGCCAAGCTAGCCAAATTACGCTTAAACAGATCGTATTGTCTGCTCTGTAGACTCTCGGCAAACATAGTATCCACTCTATCATCCTGGTCATTCTGTAGTGTCTCTGATACATAGGTCACTTTAGCTTTCAATACACGTCCAGTATCATCAATGTCAATCTATTTTATGAGGACAAAGGTTATATCATCAACCTACTTACATCAATCACAATCACAGTACCACCCAGGGTGATGGTTGTGATAGAAGCTCCTGATTCTATTTTCTGCGAAGAGTCTATAAATGTCACTAATCTAGTTAAATGTGAGTAACTCTATTGGACAGACTACACACTGACCCCATCGATTGAGCAATCTTCTCTAACCGTTGTGTTTCGATTTTAGATCTCGATTCTTCTTTTTCTTTGATGGAGTCTTCAAAAAATGCTTTTGTGTGCTTTAATGTATCTTTGACGCGCATGACGGTGCTCTCGAGTGTTGCTTGTTCTTTTAGATGGGTAAAGTGTTTGCGAAAAGCAGGATCAGCACCTGCACCCATCTTCATGACATCACCCAAGACCTCAGTCTCAAATTGAGAGCATATATTTCGAATACTGTTGACATGTTGAGTAAATTCTTGACGCACCTTGTCGAGATTCACTGTGCCTAAAGCATGTAATTCTAATCATATAATCAATACCATCATGCATGTACATAGATGTACCATTGGATTGTTTTTGTGTCGATGTGTTAGAGAGACAAGGTAGTTTTTGTTGAAGGTCGCGTAATGTTTCTTGAAGACCAAACACAGCAGAGCTAATCGAATGTTGTTCTGCCATCTCAATTAGATACTGAAAAGAAACGCGAAATAGGACTTGACGCGGAGATACGCCAAAAATAACAATAATAATCATAACCATAATAATCATAATAACAAAAACGGGTATCTGATATGCTACTTCCATGCATACAAACCCTCTTTATGTATCGATAATTTAAGCAGATATCCATAGCGTAAGCCATAACATATCCATCTCTTTATTTTCATGCAATCATGGCGGGTATTTAAACAAGGCAAAGAAACGTATTTTTTTTATTCTATTTTCATTTTTATTTTATTGATACCATGGAAGTACCGACTGATTTGAAATACATTGCACCCTTTATTCAACGCGGCCAAGAATTAGCTACTCGAGATCCTATTGTGTCTTATTATGGTAAGCACATCCACAAGACGCATGAGACTCATCTCTCTTTATTTAGCTCAATATTATGCTGCCAAGTTAGCTATGGCTAAGGGACCAAGAACAAAAGAAACCAAAGAGTATCTATTTCATTTACTCGATGCTTTGGAAGAAGTGAGTCATGTCTTTCTAATCCCATACTGTATATTAACCAAATAGTAGCAAAAAAAGACGATTGGCGACAATGAAGCTATTACCAACGATTTAGTGGGTTATGCTCATGTAGAGAACTTTGCTCTCAAAATCTTTTTGAATGCTGACAACGAAGACAGAGCAGGGAAAGCAAGCAAGTAAGTCATCATATAGTTTGTCTGAAGATTGATAGATAAATAAGAAAGACAGCCAAGACATTTTTGGCTGCTTCTATCTTTTTAGAGCTCCTCAAGACATTTGGTGATCTTGATCCTGAGGTATATATAAAAAAAAAAGTAGGATAGGGTTGATTGATGATGTATGGTCTAGGTTGAAGCCAAGATCAAGTATGCTAAATGGAAAGCAACAGATATTATGAAAGCATTGCGTGAAGGACGTGTGCCTACAGCTGGCCCACCTGGAGAAGAGCAAGAAGCATTTGATGCTCCACCTATTTCAGAATTCCCTAGCCCACCTTCTAATTTTACTGCACCCCTTCCTTCCACATCACCTCAACAAGGCGATATGAATGATAGAACAAGTGATGTTGATATGCCTGCTGCTGCTACTGCTACTGCTACTGCTACTGCTACTACTACTAGTACTAGTACTAGTACTAGCACTGCACCCCAAATAGCCGTCAATACAGCCAGTATTAATATTCCCCAAGCTCAAAAGAATGCTAAATGGGCTATTAGTGCATTGGACTATGATGATATTAAGACAGCACGTATGCAATTATTGTCTGCTTTAAATGAAATTGGATTTAATCAAAATAATAATTTTGGTTTTTAAATCAAGTAGCTTTTCCAATCACAGTCTTGCATAGATTGGCTACATTCATTGACCATGCATCCAATGCTTCATATTTCAAATCATCCGTGGATCTATGCATCATTAGCCCTAGCCAATAAAATGACTGATATTTACCTTCTATGCAACACAAGTCGTTGATTGATTTGATCAATACTACCTGATATTCTATCATCCAGAATAAGTCCTACTAATAATTCCTCTACATCTTGTACAGGTATATTCAATTGCTAGTTTTTCAATTTAATCAAACATATTCTTTTTGATAAACTTACCTTGGAAATAAACCCAATTTCAATGCTTGTATAGGGCTTGATCAATTTAATCAACACTTGAGTTCGAATATTGTTCAGCACATCATCAATATAAGTGCGAATAAAAGAATCACCCATAATAGCCTTCTTATTGACTAAGAAGAATAAGCAAACTCCATCTCTTTCTATATATATATATATATATCTACCTTTTAATATATGTTCAAATTCATTGATTTCTTTCTTTTGATAAGCACTAACAAGATTTGTCATGGCTTCGATTTCTTTATCATTCTTATAAGGTTTTGTTTCTTGAGAATCAAAAGGATTGATTTGTGATTCAGTCAGCATATTGGCCAATACTAAATATCTGTTGTTGATGAGTATGTTGATGCTACATACATTTACTTTACTTTAATACTTGAATACGCTGTGGACTACCAGCTTCATCATAATTCTTAAAGGATTCAAAGAAATCAGTCTGTGCATCATCCCATTTTTCTAATTCACTATCAGTACATGGTGAAATACATTTTTCAACTTACTTTCACTCATATGCATTTTACCACCACATTCACGAATAACACCCATAATACGTGGATGAGGAATGGCTGATTTAACAGAAAGACATTGTTGATACAGTTCCTTAGTCAAGAATTAAAAGCTGCTTGAATCCATCATCCCATCTTACCTTGAGTTTCTTGTTATTCTTGGTCTCTGTATACATTTGAATTTCCAAAGCAAGTACTTCTAACAAATGAGTTCCTTTTCTTTGATCATCTGTGCCGTCGTCATTCTGACAAGCAGCATGCAATTGCTTAAGAATCTTGTTAAGTCTGCCATATTCTTTTCGATCCAACCATAACTTGGCTAGTTTAAGGTTGGTTTTCATCCAAAGTCGTTCATTCTTAGTCTCCATCAGTGAAGCCAATGTAATTTCATAAAACTTCTCCATAAATGCCATATTGTCTGCTGAAGAAACAAAATCCAAGATGTTGTTGATACTCTTTTCACTATAGTTCTTAGTCACGGCTGATTTGATATAAGTCAATAGTTGACAATAGTATTTGAGAGTCTAATAAAGAATTTAGTCTATCAAAAGAAAAAAATAAGGACCTTACATCGTCAAGGCGGTTTTTTGAAAAAGACAGCTTGGTCATTTGCTTTAATGCTTTGAATCCCCTAAGCTGAGATAAGTAAGCGTTGATCAATAGGTACTTACCAATCGCCTTTTTCTTCTTCCGTATCTACCACACTCTGAAACTCTTTTATTGCTTCGTCTGGTTCATCTTCTTTTCTGGCTATATAAAACAAGTGTCAAAGAAAGCCATAGAGCTTCAAAGGATATACCTTTAGCATTATAGTATTTATTTTCTAGATCCACATCGGGTTCTTCTTCTTCGTCATCCTCATAGTCAAAGTCGTAATCCTATTGAAACACGTTATCAAACGCGTTCTTTCTTTTTAGTAATAGCTTTCTTTACCTCTTCTTCATCTTCAAGCATAAAATCATCATCGTCACTCATTTTTATAGATTAAAAAAAAAGAAACAAAAGAGCACTACGTCGGTCTTTCAACCTGTTTCATCTGTATCAGCTTAAAATTGCATTAAATCCACGTATTCTCTCTCGTTTATACTAATAAATGAATAGAAATTATGTTGACTGAATAGAATCATCATTCTTTAGATATCTATTGATTTGAATTATGTATATATAATAGACATTGATACTACAAGCCATTGTTTAATGGACAGACAAAGGATCTCGCGTCCAAGATTAAAAAAAAAAAAAATGAAACTCAGTCATTACTCTTTTCTTTCTCTTACTTTTTTTTGGGTTTACATAGACTATGGTGACTGCAACACAAGCAGACCTAAATAATACGGCCAATGAGGATGCTCGAAGTACTTCTTCTACCCTTGTCAATGGAGAACATAGAAGTGATTTAGAAGCAACACAAGCTAATCATTCGAGCCAAATAAGACATGGTTTTGACCAAGAGTTTTATGAGGAAGACATCATTCGCTTTCTTTATTTTTCAGAAAAGAGACACGATACCAATGCCAAACTAAACAGCCATGCTCGAAACGCGTTGAAAGACTGGGTAAGATTGTGTTTCTATCAATTCTCTTAAACTTATTGGAATAGCGACTTCGAGAAAGGATAAAAACTGTGTCAGGTAAATACATGCCTATAAAAGAGCCATGATTCACTTTCTCTATAGGTCTTCTTGTTGTTTGTCTGAATATCGGGACAGATCCACCTGATGTTGTAAAGACTAATCCTTGCGCTAAACTCGAGTGTTGGATTGACCCTTTCTTATTGGTGCCTCAGAAATCATTGGAGGCCATTGGCAAAAACTTACACAATCAATACGAGACAATCAATGGACGTACTCGATTCAAACTCTCTTTAGACCCCTCTGTAGAAGAAACCAAGAAAGTATGTTGCCAAATGCGTCGTAATGCTAAAGAAGAACGTATCTTGTTTCATTATAATGGCCATGGTGTACCTAAACCTACTACAAGTGGTGAAATATGGGTCTTTAATCGAAACTATACACAGTATATTCCAGTCTCTTTGTTTGATTTACAGTCTTGGCTTGGTTCACCAGTGATTTATGTCTGGGATTGTTCTGCTGCGGGTAATATCATTAACGCATTTAATAGATTTGCAGAACAAAGAGATACAGAAGCATTACGATTGCAACAACAACAACAACAACAGCAACAGCAACAACAACAGCAACAACAACAACAACAACAACAACAACAGCAACAGAATACAGTACAGACATCATGGAAAGATAGTATACAATTAGCAGCCTGTGGTCCCACAGAAACATTGCCCATGAATCCTGATTTACCTGCGGATGTATTCACAGCTTGTTTAACAACACCTATCGAAATGTCATTGCGATGGGTCGTCATGCGTAATCCTTTATTGACATCCAATATCACAATGGACATGGTATTACAATTACCAGGCCGATCAACAGAAAGACGTACACCCTTGGGTGAACTGAATTGGATCTTTACGGCTGTAACAGACACGATTGCCTGGTGTGTCTTGCAAGATCAACCCGAGTTATTTAAGCGACTCTTTCGACAAGATTTAACAGTGGCATCCATGTTTAGAAACTACTTGTTGGCAGAGCGTATCATGCGATCTTATCAATGTACACCCATGTCGACACCTATATTACCAGAGACACACGATCATCCCATGTGGCAAGCTTGGGATTTGGCTGTGGATATGTGTCTGTTCCAATTGCCTGCCTTAAAAGCAGCTGAAGCAGGTGGATCTCCTTATGAGTACAAGGCAAGCACGTTCTTTTCTGAACAATTGACTGCATTTGAAGTCTGGTTATCCGAGGGTGCTGTGAACCCCAAGATTCCTGAACAATTACCGATTGTTTTGCAAGTCTTGTTGAGTCAAGTGCATCGATTGCGTGCTTTGATTCTCTTGAGTCGATTCTTGGATTTGGGTCCATGGGCTGTCAATGCAGCTTTGTCGGTTGGTATTTTCCCTTATGTACTCAAGTTACTCCAGAGTCCTGCTGCTGAACTGAAGCCTGTCTTGGTCTTTATCTGGGCTCGTATCTTGGCTGTCGATCGTTCTTGTCAAAACGATTTACTTAAAGACCATGGCTATGCTTACTTTATCAATATCCTGACACCCAATAATGCCATGCTAAGTATTCCTCATGTGTCTGAACACCGTGCCATGAGTGCCTTTATCTTGTCTGTCTTTTGCACAAATTTCAAAATGGGTCAGCAAGCATGTCTTAGGGGAAATGTGATCAATGCCTGTTTAGCGCATGTCAAAGACCCTGACCCATTACTCCGTCAATGGATTTGTCTCTGCCTGGCTCAAGTCTGGTTGAACAACAGTGAGGCGAAATCAGCCGCGATTGCCGAAAACGGACATGAAAAGTTGTGTGCCTTATTAAATGACAATGTGCCTGAAGTCCGTGCGTCTGCCATGTATGCGCTCGGTACATTTTTAGCTGATCCCAACAAGACAGAACAGATTGTGAACATCGAGCATAACATTGCTATTTCTGCCTTGACGGCCATGTCGGATGGTTCGCCTATGGTCCGTAAAGAGTTTGTGGTTGCTTTGTCTCATATTGTGGACCAAGCAGGTCCTTCCAAGTTTTTGGCTGCTGCTAGTCAGACGATTGAAGAAGATCAGGCGCAGCGTTCTTTGTTTGGTGAAGATCGAGGTAAATTGATGCGTGGAAGACAGTCTGAATGGCGTGCTGCGTTAGATGGTCATTTTGGTTCTTCAAGTTATGATTCTGTCTATGCTGTGATATGGAAAGCCTTGTTGAATCTGTCTGTGGATCCTCATCCTGATGTAGCCAGATCAGCAGCCACAGTGGTAGACCATATCAACTTGCTCTTGTTAAGTACACCTTTGATTGGTGAATATGCTTCGAATCTAGCAAGAGAATCTGCCCAGCATACAGCGCAAGACCCTACTGCGTTTGGCATGGATCGTTCTCCATCGTTTTATGAAGACAGTCGTACGGCTTTACCTAACAATCCTCATGTGGCCAACATGAGGCGCCCTGCTAAACTGACGCGTTCTGTTTCGTTTGCTTCTACTTTGCGTACCATTTATAATTTTGGTAATCCCAGCCATGAATCTCAAGCCTCGCCGCCTCCACCCCCACCAGCACAACCAGATGCCAATCATCAGATGAACGTGGCCATGACCAAACAGAAACAGACTCAATCTACCGTGGATGAGCATAATTTACCTCTTTCATCTTGCTTTTATGATTGGAGTTGCGAGTATTTTACAGAACCCCAAATGAGAGTAAGTTGTGTTTGACAAAAAAAAAAAAGACAGGATGGATCGACTCAACCGTTTTATAGGCTGCTGAGGCAGATGAACCAGGAAGTGTTGTATATACCCAACGCAAATGGCGTCGAAGTCGAAACGAAAAAATCTTGCAAGAATCCAATGCAACCAAGGGCATGGCAGGGACCAGTCGTTGGGATGAGCAAGTCAATACAATGTACAATGATACAGAAGCCACCTTATTGCTCATGCATCAGTTTGAACCTCATTTAGTAGCTGCTGATGCCTACAATTGTCTAGTGTAAGTGATTGCTTGAGATGGAGAAAAGAAGTCTAATCGATCCATAGTGTGTGGGATTGGAAGACAGGCACACCTCTGAGTGTGATTGATAACCATAATCCTGCTCATAGTCGTATTTCAGATCTCAAGTTTATTAATGAAGAAGATGAAGCATTACTTTTGACTGGCTCAGGTAAGCATATGGATCTCATGAATGAATACCAATGTTTGTGTCTACAGATGATGGTGTTGTCAGGATTTACAAAAACTATGATGGTAGTGATCAAGAACAAGCTGTGTTGGTCAGTTCATGGAGAGCACTGAAAGATATGGAAAAAAGTAGTTCAAGACAAAGTGGCCTTGTGACAGATTGGCATCAAGCAAGGGGTTTGCTGTTTACAGGAGGTGATGCACGTATTATCAAAGTGTGGGATGTTCATCAAGAGATGCCCATCATGGTAAGTACAAGGAAAGCAAATCATGCATGTCCTAAGCACAGATTAGGATATTCCTACACAATCATTGGCTTGTGTGACGAGCATTACAAGTGATCAAGTCAATGGAAATATGATCATTGCAGGTTTTGGTGATGGGTCCATTGGTGTGTATGATCGCCGTATAAGCCCTGATGAAGCGTAAGTACAATAACACGTAAACACACAGAGGCTTATTGAATTGTTAGTCGAGTCAAAAAATGGGAAGAACATAAGGCTTGGGTGACAGGCATTCATTTACAAAGAGAAGGCAATCGTGAACTTGTTTCTGGTGGATTTGAAGGTGATATCAAGATTTGGGATATTCGAGAAACACAGTCTTTAAGAACGATTGAGGCACACAAACACAATGAAATGACAGCCTTGACTGTTCATGATCATAGTAGTGCTATTGCCAGGTAATACATGCATAAATCACAACCAATGTTGATTCTGTCCATATAGTGCTGGTGATGATCAGGTCATCAAGGTATGGAATATGGAAGGTAATAGATTATCTACCATTCGCCCTACTTCTGGCTTTCTTGGTCAAAAGACATCCTCTACGCGTGCTTTGGTATTCCATCCTAACCTTATGGTTATGGCTGCAAGTGGAAATGATGGTTACATTACTGTAAGTTGTATTTGATGAAACAACCATGACTCATTGTTTCTGCTATAGCTTTATGCAGCACATTAAAGTAATATTACAGCTTACATAATCTTTCTTTCTTTCTTTCTTTGTCGCAATACATGAAAGAGTTCTCTATACACTTTATTAAAAGAATTTTAAAAAATGAAACTACTGGCGGAGATTAAAATAGAGCAAATCCAATTTTTCATCGAGCTGCATGAAAAATCAAGCTTTTGTTTAGAACTCCATAAAGACGTAGTTATTCAACTTTGGTATAGTGACAAGAGCTGTAGGTTTCTAGCTTCTGAGTCTATCAATGTAGAGAATACACAGACTTGGGTGCTAGATTTTTGAGCAAACACGCAAACATGTTTACCAGGTTTTTCGCTTGTATCATACCACTTTCATAATATGATTGACAAAAAGACACATTGATCAAAAACTATAGCTTTTGACGGCCATTTTGAGTATTTAAGCTGGTAAATAGCTCCATTTTTCGTCTTTTGATGTCAAAAACAAAATCCAAAGTTGTCAACTCGAGTATTTTCATAAGTAGTACCCTTTGGATCCGAATGATTTTTGGCCATTTTTTACAAGTCGCTTTTTTTGGTCCAAATCAACCCCAAAGGTATCATAGATGATAGTAAACAATATTTGTCGGTATTTAGAGTATTTATTCCTGTATAGACAGTCACGGAATGTTCAAGGACAATTATATTGTAATGGATAATGCGCCTATCCACCAACACGAGGACATCCGTAAGTATATAGGAAACCGTGGATATTGGTGTGTATACCTCCCAAATTATTCACCAGAACTGAATTCAATTGAACAATCTTGGTATGTTTGCAAAAGCAAACTCAAGAGAGAACAGCTTCTGAAAGAAGAGACCCTGACAACCAGCATGGCTGGTAATAAGATTCTTAGTGGAGATCTTTTAGGACTTTGCAAACATTCTATTGAAAAGTTTGATAAAATGCCAATTTAATACGAAATTTGTTTATGTTAAATGTAATGTCTTAGAGGGAGTGTTTGATAGGGGTAAACAACGATAAAATTCAAAAGAAATCCAGAAGCCTACAGGTTTAGTTAAAAATATATCACCACGGCGACACAGAAGAGGTTCACAGCAGTAATTTGGCTAGTTCCAAGTATTTGTGGTTTGCGTTCAACGTGTTGATATGATTGCTTCAAGTATCACATCTAAAGCCATTCTACTAGTATTTGACTACGGTTTGTTGCTATTGGTCATGATCATAATCTTTGACCTTGCTTTCGCTTATAAAACAAATCATTAAGAAACAGAAAAGAAAGGTCAATTCTGAGAGACAGGGTTAAACTTTTGTCTTCTACAATGACCTTCGTTCCCAATTAGTTTTCAGCTGATAATCGCAAGCGTTTAGCAGCGCGCAGGCAACTAGGTGCATTTCTTCTTACGGGTAAGTGATGTACCACATGAGCAAATAGAGGTGTACTTTGGAGTCTTCCCAAGACGCCAACGGAGGATCCTTTAATGGTCATAGGTCGACGTAGGCAGCAGCAAGATAGGATCAATCCAACCAACAAAGGACCTGCAAGCAGAGATAAGGACGGTGGGTATTTGTTTGTGCACGAAGAGCATCCAAATTGCGCTGATGAAGTCTCAAGAGTTGCTTCTTAGCGTTTTCATCGGCTTCGACCCAGTCGGAAAGCGTATTCTAGTAATCGCTAAGGCGCAACCAGATGTGATTTTTGTTTGATACTTGTGACCAAAGAAAGATTTGCCTTTGCTGAGCAAAGGGATACGTATCAATGTGTTTCATTAGTTGCATTATCAGTATGTCTTCTGGAAGCGTTTCAAAACGGATCATCATCTTGAAGACAAGGTGTTCTTTGCGTTCGGCCATGGAAGGAAGGCTGGTCATCGGTTTAAATGATCCGGTTGTTCCCCTTGAATGGCTATGGATAAAGAGTTGTAGACAAGTATCTTGTGCATGTTCTAGAGTTGCAAAATCGGATTTTCGGTAAAGACCGAGGCAAATACCATACTCCACTTTCGAACGTATAAAGTTACTGTATAGACGAGCAGCGGTCAGTTTAGAGAAACGAATTTGTTTAAAGAACCCCAGAGTAGAGAACCCAGCACGCATAGTTGTGGGAGCGGACTGTATGTTCCGACCGAATTAGAAGAGAGACATCAATGTGAGCCTTAGTATTGAACGGAATTTCCAAATATTCAAAAGACGACGCTATTGGAATTGGCGTATTATAGATCGAGTATGGCTGGTTAGGAGCAGGGAGACCGGTGACGATAACACATTTTAGTGGATTCGAACGATATCCAAGGTCTCCATATTGCTCTATCGCATTTTGGTAACCTGTTACCACGATCCACCGCTGAATTGATCAAGTTTGAAAAAAAACTATGGTAGATCTTTTCACATCTCGCCGTGAAGTCAACTTTGTTATGGAACACTACATCAGCAATTAAAATCACTGAATCGACCCAAGGCACAAATGACATCAGTAGCGCAGGCTAGTTCTCCGCAGCGGGACACCTGATATACGCCTTCAAAAGGAATTACTTCTCGGTAACCTGTGCCACTAGTGAGGGCGGTTCCTCAATCATTGAGCGTCAAACTCTTGCCCATTGCTTGTGAAGAAAGCATGACTATCTTACAAAAAAAAACAACGGCAACAACTGGCGTGAATCTCATGACAGACGAGTTTGGATAGAGCATTTGACGTAAAAGTATCGATGCTCCATGACCCATATAAAAATGATGTTTGAAGCAAAAAAAAAAAAAAAAAAAAAAAAAAAAAAAAAAAAAAAAAAAAAAAAAAAAAAGAAAAACTTCGTAGGTTTTGCCTATTAGTTATCTGTAATACTTGAATAAAGGGCAAACTATACATTGATTGCACAACATTCAACTTGAATATGAGCAATTTGTTTTTTAAGCGTTTCCGGAAAAGGTGTACTTCCCATTTCAAATTCGACCCTTCACCATATAGCCTCAGCTAAAATTTCCAAGGTCTTCAAAAGCTATCTGCTCAAAACTTTTAGTCAATAATGGTCTACAAAGGTTTAAAAAATACATAATGAAGCTCAGTTTCTGTTTTTGTCACCAAAAAAAATTTCACTGTTTAAAAATGGAAGCACTGTCAATGATCTTTTCTAACATGCACATATCTATCCTATGGTTCAAACATCTTCAATTCATAAATATCAAAACAGTTTGTTCCATAACAAAACAAAACCGCCCATTTAGTTTATTGAATGCATAAAGGAAGTGCTTCCCTCAATCCCTCAATAATCATGGTTTATATCATGGTTTGACGAGCAATCAACGCTTTTTCTACATCATTGTATTGCCCCGTTTCAATCCAAGAAAGAGCCAAAGACGTGTATTTCAACATACTTGTAATCTGACTACAACTTGGTTGTACACCTTGATTCATGCATTTCTTGATCATGGCCTTTAATGCCACTAACAACGCATGTTGACGCAACTGTATCTCTTGAAGCCATAGTTTCCAAAGATAATATAATGCAGGCGTCTTTTCCTGCGTGACAGTATTGACTTGCGCTAAATCTTGATGCGGGTGTCGAACAAAGATCTTGAATTCGTTCAGTAAAGAAAACCCAACATCAAATGGCTTTGTGACAAAAAACTGAGCTAAATGCTCAGAGGCAAAATCATCCACGTCCTTGGGTGAGAGGACATCTGTTTGGACCATCAAACAAAAGAACTTGAGAAATTGGTGAAATGGGTATGTAGCCTTTTCCATATGGAATGGCTCGGATACAGGGTAAGCAGAAGCATGTGTATGGTAAAGATGATATTGTTCTCGTACGTTGTTCAAGATGCGCTTTAGATGAAACAAGAGTAACAGGCGATACGTATCAACTGAGCATTCTTGATCAAACAAAATCTCCAGTATGGATTGCAACAACATCAAGAAATCGATCATCAAGACGCCTGCTGATTGAAGAGCATAAGGATCTGTGGTGTCCAGTGCTTCTGTTTGTAGATCATCAAGCTTTTGACCCAGATCTTCTTTTCGTAGCTTGAGTTCGAGAGGCGGAGGTGCTGCATGGAGAGTGGGATCCAACAAGGCATGATCAAACAAGATCCCAAGTGTTTCATTCAATAAAAAGTCGTATGAGAATGCTCTGTTGCTGCTGGTTGGTAAACGGTCATGAATAGCAATCGCCAAATGGTTTGCTACTGATTGTAAGACAGAAGGTTCGATTCTGTTTTGAACAAGTCCATATCGACCCAGATAAGCAACGGCTGCATGGACAAAATGAGAAAAGGGATGGATGAGACTGGAATGCAAGTCAATGTGGTATTTAGATCGAATGATCTGATGAGCAATCTGCCTACTTTTATGAGAGCAGGTACCCAAGTACCAAATATCTGAGAAACCCAAGTAGTCGCCTATTCTCTGTAATAACTCAAAGGGCAAATAATGAATGTTCATGAAAAAATAAATAAATAAGACAGACAGTGAATTAAAAATAGAATGTTTCTTATAGACTATAAATAGCATGATAATACATAAGTAAAAGATGAATTAGGTGTAAGATAGTAAAATGCAAGAGAAAGAGATTAATGAGAAAACATACAAAAGGCATTATGAATATCTTGTTCCATAATGCTAACAAAATTACGGGTCAATTCGAGATCATAAAGATACGCTTTTGACATTTTACAGATATTGATAGACTGTTCAAGACATCGTCTAGCAAACGCTTGATACTGAGGATCATGGTAGTCGAGTAGTTTGATATAGACCATGTTGGCAAAAAGAAAACCTAGTAAGAATATACTGCATTCATTGCGCTGTTTGACCATGATGTCAAGTGTTTGTGTGATGGCATAAGCAGCATCAATACAGATATTCAAGCATTGGATAGAGAAGGGAGAGGTAGGTACATGGTCTGAAGGAAAGAAAGCTTGATAGATTAAGATCTTGTTCATGTTATAAGCAACATGAACACTAAGCATACAAGACCTTGCAAACTCATGAATATCCATACTGTGCTGTGATGGACAGCCAATGACATCAAACGGACTGGATGCAGCAGAAGTGGCCATTTGGTCCAAACTGATTGACTCGAGATCGGGTGATTTCCATTCAGGCAACAAACTCTCATAGAATTGCTCCAGTCGGGTCTGCATGACTAAAAGATCTCTGGCTAGTGTTGTATCTTGTTGTCCAGACAGTAATCGACACAGCACGTCTTGATGGATAACTTGTAGCTGAAGCAGATAGTACCATGCAGTAAAGGTATAGTGGTGAATGAGCTCAAGAGGTGGCTCAGCATCAATCTGCATAAAATCAAGCTCTGGTTTGGGTGGAGGCATAGGTAGAGGACAACTAGGGTAGAACTGATCTGTTTCAGTAGACGAATTGAGTTCACCTTGAAGGACGCGATACCAGCTATTGAAATAATAGATGCACCAAACAAGCATACTCTCTTGTGTGCTGAGTACACGACCATCATCATAAAGACCTAATTCTTGCGCCATGGTAAATGCAATCCATTCGTACATCGAAACCACCTTGAAATGACCATTTTGTTGGTTACAATAAGAGAGCAAAAAAGCAGCTTGGCAATTATCGAATGTGGGATCATCAAAACATTCGGCTAATAATTCGCGTCCCTTTTGACAGTAGGCCACCGAGATGGCTTTGCCCATGTTGTATTCTGACATTTCATCCTCTGGACGCTTACTCCAGACATGAATCTGAAAAGCGTTGCGTGCAGCTAAAGCACAGACAGCATGTACAAGTACGTCTGAAGGACGTTTATCAGGCTCATGATATCGAGTTAAGAACTCCATGGTGTCGAGCACAGGCAACCTGTTGGTTGAGCAACAAGGCGTTTTGCAGTAAAGTTCAACAAGACTGTCTGTCAATTCCTGTGTGATTTCTACATGACAGTCTTCTTCTGAAGCATGCGAATGATGCGTCCAAATGTTTCGAAAGCCAAACGAAAAACTCGAAGACGTATGAATCGAACTTGTGTCGTCCAGTTCTAGACTGGGATCGTCTGCCAGTTCAGATGGATCAGGTTCTGGGTCCCGTGGAGAGATATGCATAGTACGCTTGAATTGATCCACTAGCTTGGAGAGATCATTGAATGAATTGACGTTGCTTTCAACAGAAAGGCCCTTGTTGGTGGACGTAATCTTCCAAGCAAAAGGCTGTAATGGGCTCTTCTTGAACGATTGATCTACACGCTGACCAAAATCTCTTGTCTTTTGAGCGAAATCTTTGGCCATTTTATCAATGGATTCCTGCCATTGATCCATGACTTTGTTCATCGTATTCAGTACTTGAGAGACATGATTTGCTTTGGGTTCTGTCTTTGTATAGACACATTCAAAATGACCTTCAGCACATCGACTGCAACTCGGCAGGGTCAAGTCACATTGCTGTAGATCCTTAAAGCATTTTGTACATGGATAGACTGAAAATGAGCTGGTGGATGCTACTTGTGTGCTTGTGGTGGACACATTGTCTTCCATGAGTGTGTCTATCGATAGATTGGAAGGTGAATCGATTTCAGGCGCCACTGTGGACCGAGGCTGAGCAAGTCTCTGAAGGGATATGCCTTTATTCTTATTTGGTAAAGGGCCATGTTCGCCTGTCTTTAGAAGTTCGCCGAATTTCTTGATACGGTCTCCTAGTGTTTCTGTTGCTTTTTGAAGCTTTTTAAGTGTGGGTGCGGCTTCTGGATAAGTGCAGGTGATGCCTCTTCTTTTACAGCGAGAACAAGCTGGTTTTGTTCTGTCACAAGCGTGTCTATCAAAATGTAAGATGATTGTCTAATGTCATTCTTTTATTTGCCTGAATCCTCTGCATCGATAACAAGCAGCACCTATCGTGGCTTGAATCGTTGTTGCTGTCTTTACTTCATTCATAAAAACAATAATTTAAAAAAAAGAGAAGGGAAATAAGTTTAAAGCGTAGTCTATTTTTAATAAAAAAAGAAGGAAGATTGTGCCAAAAATAGAAACCAAAGTTTATTATGTAAAACGATACCAGCATTTGACATATAATTTAACAAAAGGTAACTGTATAAGCATTTGAAGTACACATATAGACACTGGTAGCATCATCATAAGCATAAGAATAAGCGTCAGGACAAGTATGTTTGATTTGAGAAGCATATGCGTTTGTAGTACAGGTATCAGCACTATCAAAAGCACCTGTACAACAGTATTCGTCTGTTTGAAACTTGGTACAAGCACTTTGACAGCCAGAAATATTGCCTTGATCATCATACACCTCAAATCCAGAAGGACATTTGAATGAAGTACAAGTGGGAGCAGCACACCAACGATTATCTGTGCCTACTAGAGCATCTGCCTTGATAGTAGGTTCAACTACCATGGGCAAATTGTATCCATCTACTAAAGAGATGTCATAAAACACTTTACCATTGTCCATGAAGTGAAATTCGGCAAGAGAAGCAGGTGATCCCATACCGGACTTGAAGCAGTTTTGGCCACCACAATTGATTCTTCCCCAGACTCTGCCAGACCAATTGATAGGAGGGTGAATGGTGTACTTGCTTCCAGCAGCAACGTTGACAATATCACCATAGTATTCTACATCAGCAGAATGACCTACTTTGAGTGTAGACTCACAGTTGTTTACAACATAAACAGTAGGTGATCCATAGTCTTGAAAGCGGGTAGCACCTGTGTTCTTTGCAGGAGCAGCAGCAACCAGGCTGGCCAACATGGAAACAAAAGTCATCCATGTCTTGAGAAGCATCTTAAAGAAAGGGAAAAAGAGGGAAAGAGAGAGAGGGAGAGAGAAAGGGAGAAAGGATAACAGGTACCCTCTCCTTTATACCTTTTTTTTTTTTCTTAGCTGTCCATGAATACAGAACATAGCCAATCTAAAAGCAGACTTATCATGTACAGTGTACCTCTTTAAAATGTCTTAAAACAATTTATTCTTAACTATGTCTATATGATTGGATGCGTTTCGACATCCCTTCGCCGACTTAATCATAAAGAATCTAGACTTATCGCTTTCTCTTTGAGCCTGTTGCCATCAACAACTCTTCATCTTCTTCTTTTTCAACTTGATAGTTCTTTAGATTAGACAAGAATTCAACCAGTTTCTTTTCTTCAGCTTCTGTAGCATAAGGGCGTTCATCAGCACCATGAATAGTACAGGTAAGAGGATCTGTCTTGACTTCATCATCATCAGGACTTGTACTGTCCCGAGTAGCATCCACAACCCATCCACCTGCTTCTTCTTGACCTACTTTCCAAATCTGATAACCATAACCACAATCTTCTTCTAGAAACTGACGACGTTTTTCTGAAAATGAGACTTCATGTGTACTGTTGGTCACCAATGTATAGAATCGAGAATAAAATCCCTTTTCATTTCTCTTTTTAGCACGAAGCACACGGCCTAACCGTTGTGCTTCTTGTCGACGAGACCCAAAGTGAGAAGACACTTGGATCAGGACAGTGGCAGCTGGCAAATCAAGTGACGTATCACCTATACGAGACAAGAAGAGTGTATTGATCTGTTTGGCTTTTAAGGATCGACGAGTAGCAATCTGATTCCAAGTGAGTTCTTCATCTGTCTCAGGCACATCAATCTGAAATCGAGACAATAGCTGGCGTGCTTCATCTGTAGGTGTGCCACCATAAATAAAAGGGCGCTGGATCTTTTCTGCGTAGAGTTTCAGGGCATCAATATGATCACAATACACAAGTACTTTGTCACCTTTGGCTTCATGGTATTGAATCAATCGTTGACAGATCTGCATCTTTTTTGGATTTAAGATAGCCAACAGGGTCTTGAGATGATGACTATGGCCTAAAAGACTACCATGACCTTGTGTTTGGATGCTGTCGTGTGTCTGTTGAACAATGGGATTCATGTCTGATTCGACCTGTGTACAGATCACTTTGGCAATGTAGCCTTTGTCTGCCAATTCTTTCCATTTAGCATGATAGAGTGTAGGGCCTACCAAGGTTTCTAGGTCGCCAATACGTTCATCTTCACGCAACATGGTGGCTGTCAAACCAAGTCTGACTTTGGTCTTGATCTTGGCAATAGCCTTGGCAAAATTATTCGCAGGCACACAATGGACCTCATCCAGAATGATCAACCCCCATTCAGTCTTGTCAATAAAGCTAGACATACGCTTTGAATCAGCTGTTCTGTTCTTACTGTCGACAAGCATGGTATAGGTTGTAAAGAGCACACCCGAGGGTCCATTATAAGGCCATTTTTTTGAACCTGCAAACATGCCTGTCTTGGATGCCATCAGTGTGGTGAATCTTAAAAATTCTTTAGAGAACTGTTCCGCAGCAATGATGGTAGAACACACGACCAACACGGGTTTCTGAATAGCACTGGCCACAAGAATCGAGGTGAGTGTCTTACCTGCACCACAAGGCAAGACGATGATGCCCGATCGCGCGACATGTTGACTAGGATCCGTGTTGCTGGTGTCGATAATCGCATCAAGTGCTTCTTTTTGGTATGGGCGGACTTCAACCGTAGATCTTAAGGGAAGATCGAGGTGATTGCAAGTCTTGTCCTTATTGAAATAAAAGTTGGGAAGGACAGAAGCATGCTTGGGTTTCTTGACTTGAGAAGGTTTAACAGGAGAAGAGACTGTTTTTTGCTTCTTGATGGGAGGGGTATCAGCAGGAGAAACAGCCGTGGATTCCTCATTATCTTGCTTTTTCTTTTGTACAAATGCCAACAAATCAGCTAATCTCTTTTGCCTGTCATTGCTATCGTCTGTCAATACCATCTTTTCAAGAATCAAAAAAAAAAAGGAGAGAAAGAAATATAAAAAAAAAAAAGTGACAGGCACCCTTTTTATTGGCCCAGAACAGGTTAGAGTTTTCTCTCTCTTTTTTTATTATTATTATTATTATTATTTACTCTTTTTCTTATTGGATTTGACCAATTTGAACTTCTTGCCATCCTCTTTTGAAGCACGAACACCTTCTAATTGCTTAGGCTTAGGTATCAGTTTACCAGATTTACCAGATTGTTTCTTTACAACGGTCTTGTTCTTCTTGTTCTTGGGTGCATCTCTCACACCGCCTTCAGATACGGGTATCTTACAACGTTGAATGCGAATCTTGGTCTTGTTACGAAGTTTCTTGTCTGTCATGGCCAAAGCAGCCTCAACCGATTCGCGTTCTTTAAACTGAACATAACCAAACCCTTTACCCACATTTGTCTTTGCATCTCGCACTGTGCGGACATAATCAATCTCACCACAATCCTTAAAAAACTCCCAAAGTTCTTCATCTTCTGTATCAAACGGCAAATTACCCAAAAAGACAGAGCGTTTACGGTCATGTTGTTTGTCATTGATGGCCAGATCAACACGTAAATGCTTGTCCATGAATACAACCCCATTTAACTTACAGGCTGCTTGTGCTTCTTGTGGTTGACTGAACACGATGTAGGCATTCAAGACGTGACGGTCATTATGAAGTTTACGGGCAATAAAAGCTGATTTACGATCCAAAGGTTCAGAAAAAGCAACAGATCTGAAACGAATGGATTCTATCTTTCCACATTCTTTAAATCGAGACTTGAGTTGTTTATAACCTTCCTATAGAGTTCGGTTCAGTGGATGCCTGATTATTGGTCTATCACTCACCTTTTCAATACAGTCCGTTGTCAGATTACCAATAAAGACGGTACGTGTCTCTTTTTCAGCGAGTTCTTCAGGCGATAATACTTTTCTGACTTTTTTGGTCGTGTCATGTTCAAGTTGATCTGCTTTTCTCTATTGGATCTGATTAGCGATGTATGTCTTATGGTCTGTGTATGTGTGTTTACTTTATTGGAAAGTAATTCTTTGGCTTTTTGGAAACCCAAGAAAGCTTTATTAGCCCCCTTTTTGTCTTGTGTCTTTTTCTTTTTAGCTACTTTGGCAAGTACTTCTTCTGTCAAAATAGGTTTGACAGCAATTTCACTTTTACCAGCCTAAACCAAGATAAATACAATGCCATGTATCGTCAATAACTTACAGATTGCTTAAAAAGGTTATCTAAATGACTTTCTACTTTAGGTGGACTAGGAAGAATACCACTCATATTGGATAAAAAGAAAAAAGTTAAAAAAAAAAAATAAACATCAAGGACTGTCAAACATGAAGAAGGAGGGGCTTAGAGAGAGAAAAAAAAGTGTGACGCTTTATCTTGCTTTCCCTCCTCTTTTTTCTTGTTCTTTCCTCTTTTTGTTTTTCTTTTTTACCATGCCCAGAGAAGATGACATGAGACTTGAAGTGAATAGTAGCAAGTGAAAGAATAATGTTTATTTTAACAAATTAAAAAGAGAGAGAGAGAGAATAATTACCTTTTCAATGTCAATCATCTGTATAAAAGATGAACAAAAGGAATTCAAGCAGAATGATCGCCATTTGACATTGTGTAACTTTTATTCCAATCAGGACCGAAAAGCATTGTTTCATGTCGCCATTTCTTGTTGACTAAGCCCAGGCCAATGCATTGTTAATAACGTGTTACTAAATTAACCCTCGTGCTTTACAAATTACACTGAAAAAAACAAAATAAAAACAAAAGAAAAGGGGATGAACCATGTAATTTCATTTTCTTTATATATATATAAAAAAGGGGGAGAGTAGAAAAAGACTGAATTTCTTTATATTACAGACTTTGATAGGAGAGAATAGATAGATATAAAAAAAAAAGGAGGGGAAGCCATAAGGTGGCAAAATAAGTTATTTACTGCTTTTAATAGCACACGAGGTAAGAAAAAGAAATCGGAATAAGAAATAAATGGTATTGTACTACCTATTAAAAAAAAAATAAGAAGAGAAAAGTATCTTTTTTTTTCTTTTCTTTTTTCTCTTTCTATACTCTACATTTCCTTTCCTTTTGAACACAATAGAATTTCACTTTTGATCAAGTAGAATTCCCTTGTTTGATATACTCTATTACTTTCCTTTAACTTATATCAACAAGAACTCCTCTTAGATACACACTCCTTTTCAAACACACTCACACACAGAATCCCCTTTTTTTTCCCTTTCTATTAAAGACTCTATCTTTCTATTATTTCTCTTTTTAATTAGGAATGACAATTATTTCAGCACATCATAACAAAATGCGTTCTTCTGAAAAGGTAACAACAAACAACACATTCTTTTGGGCTGACTTTATTAGTCCATGGCCTTGATGCAAAAATCAAGATCAGAACCCAATTGTCAAACTAAATCAAAAACATTGCTTCATCATTCAGTCTATCCTAAACGTAAATCCACTGGTAATTTGAGACAATCCATGAGTCAACAATCCACCCTTTCTCGATCTACCACCACTACTACTACTACTACGAGTCAGAACAACAAAGTATGCATATATTTATTTAAGATGACATTAAACCATGTTATTTGATTCTAGATTTGGCGTCCACCTGGTCATTGTGAGATTCCTGATATCCTTGGTAATGCTTATCTTAAGCCAAGTCCACCTGTTTCATTTGATTTGCGTCCTACAGATATTGCTAAACAAGTTTCCAAGGTATAATACATATCTATTTATCTATCTATATTAATATCAATATAGCGTCCATGGTATCCTCCTAGTCCAAACTTCAAGATTCCCGATCTCCCACCTGTTGTTCGTACAGAAAACAAATTAGAAGCCAAGTTGAGAAAACTCTTGCCTTCTAAAGTGTCTGTTCGTTCTTCTGATCCCAGTGCTCGTTATGCTAATTTCAAGGAAATCGGTACTGGGTAAGTTGATTCAACATCAAAAAATCAATACTCATGATGGATTAGTGTCAATGGTGCTGTCGTAAGAGCTTCTTATCGTAAAAAGCCCAATGTACGTGTGGCCATTAAGCGCTGTAAACTCGATCCTGATCGTGAATACCGTGCTGCCATTCTTCGTGAATTAAAGATCATGTCTTCTGGTCACAGTAATCTCATCAAATTACGTGAGGTGACCCTGTGTCAAGATGATATCTGGATGACCATGGATCTCATGCGTTGTTCTGTCTTTGCTGTTCTCTGTCAAAGAGGCATTCCTGAAGAATACACTGTCTATATGGCTTGTGAGACCCTGAAGGGTTTAAGTCATTTACATGCTCAAGGCATTTTACATCGTGATGTCAAATGTGAAAATCTCTTGTTAGGTTGGCATGGTGAAGTTAAATTAGGTATAAGTGTATTGATATCAAAAGATGTATCCATGACTCACTTTTTTTATCTATATAGCTGATTTTGGTTTATCAGCACGTATTAACCGTCCTAATCATGAAAGATTAGGTACTACCAAATGGTAAGCATATATAATGTTACGTATGAAATAGCCATTCATATGTTATTTAGGATGGCACCCGAAGTTATTAGAGAAGAATATTACAATGAAAAAATTGATATGTGGTCTCTTGGTATCACTATCATTGAAATGATGGATCGTGTACCACCTCACTATGCCATCAAAGATGAAGAAGAACTGTTTGATATCATTGCTACTGAGCCTAGTCCAACCTTCACTTACAGCCACCCTACCATGTACATGCGTGGTTTAGTTGCTTGGTTATTAGATGAAGAACCCGAAACAAGACCCAGTGCACGTGATGCTCTGTTAGAAATTGAAGCTCACGTCCATTCTCATCTTTTACCTTGCTCCAATGCTCAAGATATGGCTCGCTTCTTAAATCAAGTCTTACCTGACCACTAATCATTATGTAAACAATTCTCTCTCTCTCTCTTTATATGCATCCTATTTCCATTTCTTTCTCTTTTTTTTTTTTTAATACGTATTCCTAATTCCCTATCTCTCTATGTTGCATAGAAATATGTAATATTTTATTATGTTTCTCTCATCTATGAAAAAAATAAAATAAAATAAAATTTCTTTTTTTTTTTATTTTTATCTTGATGGAAAGTTATTTTACGCTTACAGGTGCCTTGATGGCAGTACTTTGTACCTATGTCATCTTGGGTCGATTGTTGGGCATGTATATATTTGACACCACCGGCAGTACAGGGCTCAGAAGACGATTGATGGTGCAAGTGGTTGTGTTGGGTGATATTGGACGTTCACCACGTATGCGATACCATGCTACTTCGCTTGCTGATGCTGGCTGTACAGTGGACTTGATTGGCTATACAGGTTAGACTGTTCATCAGACCTGATGCTATATACTCATCCACCTTAGAAACCAATCCTGGTGCACGTATTAACGTCAATAGACACATTCGTATTCGTCCTATTCGTCAAGCATGGTCTGTGCCTGAAGGATTTCCTTCTTGGTGTTATTTAATATGGGCACCTTTTAAAGCCTGTTTCTTGACGTGTCAATTGTTCTGGATCATGGCCTGTATCTCACAAAAACCTGATTTTATCATTATCCAAGTAAGACAGACACATAACCCACGGAATCTAACGCATCTGTTCAGAATCCACCTTCTATACCTACTCTCTTGATAGCACAATGGGTAGGTAAACTTCGAAAGGCATGGCTCATCATTGACTGGCATAACTTTGGTTATTCGATCTTGGCCATGAAACTCGGTGAACAACACAAAGTAGTTCAGTTAGCCAAATGGTATGAACAGCGATTAGGTCATGAAGCCTATGCTCACATGACCGTCACGGATGCCATGCATCAGGAACTCAAACGCTGGGATGTCCAAGGCCAGATCATGACCGTCAGGGACAAACCTCAATCTGATTTCAAGCGACTCTCGTTAGACCAGATTCATCGTCAATTCACGTTTTCATTCAAATGGATTGAATCCCTTGTACAACAGACAGAGGACGGAAATACCTTTTTAGGCCAATTCAATCAGCGAGCCTTAGGTACCTTATTGACCGATGCAGATCAAGATGGAGGATTGATCTGGCGACACGATCGACCGAGATTGATTGTGTCCAGTACCTCATGGACAGAAGATGAGGATTTCTCTGTCTTGTTAAGAGCAGTCGAGTTGTACGAAAGGGCTGCCCTACCTTCGGACCCTAAATTGTTGTTTGTGATTACAGGCAATGGACCACAAAAGAAATTCTATCTGGAAAAAATAAAGCAGCTTAGGTTAGTCAAGACACATATCGTCACTGCTTGGTTAGAAACGGGCGATTATCCATTGTTGTTGGGTAGTGCAGATTTAGGTGTATCGTTACATACAAGTTCAAGTGGCATGGATTTACCAATGAAGGTGGTGGATATGTTTGGCTGTGGATTGCCTGTGTGTGCAATTGATTTTCCATGGTAACAAATATATACATGGTAACACATTATCGACTCATTACGTTAGTTTAAATGAACTTGTTCATGATCAACAGAATGGCTTGATATTCAAGACAAGTGAAGATTTAGTTGAACAATGGAAGGTGAGTCATGATGATAGAGACCTGTTTGCTTAATGAATCGATAATAGGAACTTTTTTCAAAAAACCCTGAAAAATTGGATGCATTGAGATCCAATGTCATTCAAGAATACAGGAATAATACATGGCAATACCAATATAAACAAGTATTGACAGACTTATTTAACCAAAAAGAATAAAAAAAAAAATTTTTTTTAATTACTTCTATGGTTTCTAACTTGTATCACGTTTAATTCCATTGTCCGGATTGGCTATTCCGATAAATATATAATTTGGTTTTTTTTCAGTTTTTTTTTTTTTTTTTTTTTTTCATTTCTTTTTTCCTTTTTCTAAACATGGGAAATCAAGCAAGTAAAGTAATTGAAAAATCAAAAGAGAAAAGAGAGAGAAGGACGACGAAATCAAGTCGTAGAAGAAGTACTATCACATTAGGAGGACGCTCGCATGCTTCTCTTGTCATGACAGCCAACAAGAACTCACAGGCAAACTACGATTGGATTGATGAAAAGCAAGACTCGATGCTGAATGCACCTCCACCTGTACCAAAATCAAGGCGTCAATCCATTACCGAATTCTTTGTGGGTAGAAAAAAGAGTCTTGTTCAAGATGATTTTAGAGAATTTGATCGACTTCAACGACAGGTAACCAATCCAAAACTATTTTTCTATGTTATTTACTTGTCTGATAGCACTATTTATTAAAAAGTGCCAGAAAATCCAACTGCTCATTTCAAGTCAAAGACAACATGATCATTGTAGATGCAGGCACAGGAAATGGTATTTGGGCACTTGAAATGGCAGCTGAAAACTTAAATACGCAAGTCATTGGACTTGATTTACGCCCACCTACTGAACAACAAGGAAGACCTAAAAATCTAAAATACCATGAAGCGGACATTACAGAAACATGGCCCTTGGATTCCAATTCAGTTGATTTGTAAGTTTTGTTTTTTGTTGTGTTTATACTCATGTCTTTTTTTTTTTGTAGTATCTTTCAACGTAGTATGGGTCAAACGATTCAAAAAGAACAATGGCCTAAAGTACTGAATGAAATGTTGCGAGTACTAAAACCGGGTGGAACGATTGAATTGGTGGAAGCCGATTTGTGGCATCATAATCCTGGCCCTGTTCAGCGTGCATTTGATGAATTTTATCAAAGCCAATGTGTTGAAAATGGACTGGACTGGAGTTTTACTGAAAATATGGATCAAGAGCTTACTTCCATGGGTTATGTTGAAGTAGACCATCGTACTTTAGATGTGCCTATTGGTGAATGGCCACAAGATTCAGGTAAAACATACTAGTCTCTTTGTGTGAGTGTGTGTTGACCTGTTGTTGATAGAACTAAAGCAGTTTGGGTTTATTAACAAGGAAATCCAAAAAGCTTTTTTGAGAAATAGAAAAGGCTTTTATGTCACTAAATGGGGAATTACACCTGATGATTATGAATTAGCAGTGCAAGAAGTCCTTGCTGAATTTGAAGACTACCATGGTTTTACCCGTTATAACTGTTGGACTGCAAAGAAACCAACCAATCAATAACTCTATCAACATACCACCCTTTTTCTTCCTTCACTTTTTTTTTCTTTTTTTTTTCTCTCTCTCTTTTTTTAATGTTTAATACTTATGGCACTATTTACATATATATATATGATACAACACTCTTTTTTTTATTTTTATTTTTTTTTTACTTTTCTCACTCACTTTTTTTTAGATTTTTATAGATTTTTTTTTATTATTATTAGATAGATTTATTTCTTTTATGATTATGCATTGATTCCATACACTTAGGAAAAAAAAATAAAACATGACTGGCTCTTAAAACTTGGAATAAGTCTTTATTAGGCATCTGAAAGGAGATATATTTTCCAAATCAGGCATGAAAATAAAAGTATTCAAGTTGAAGGAAATGACGAGTTGCTCTCTTTTTTTTTCGTGGTCTTTTTAAACAAAATTTGGAATGCTTATTTGTTTATTGAAATATGATACAGATTGTACATTGTGTTTATTAATAATTAAATGATTAAAAATGATAAAGTAGTAAGAAAAAGGAGTGGGGTTGTTTTTTTTGGGAGGAGTTTTTTTTTTTGAAAAAGAGAATATAGTATGATACAGGCATATACACAAGAGAGAGAGAGAGAGAGAGAGAGAGAAAGAGAGAGAGAGAGAGGAGAAATACATCATTTATCTAGAATAAGGAGACCTTGACATGGGTTGCCTTGGCCTTGACTATAAATAAATAAAAAGCTTAATTCAATGCAACAAATATGTCTTGACTTACATAATTATATCGAGGACGTGAATAAAAAGCATTGTTGTAAAAAGGAGATTCTTGTGAGACAGGTGCCCACCTACTCTTCTTTTTGGTACGTTTCTTTTCATTTTTTGCTGATTCTTCAATGCGTCTTTTCTTTTCTTGTTCTTCTTGAAGCATCAATTGTTTAATCATCTGAAACAGCCTGTGTTTCTCTTGTTCCAATGCTTCAATCTTTTCTTTGATTTCTTGTATAGAAAGCGAGGGTGTGGGTGATGCTGGTGGAGGAGAGAAAATGGGTTCTTGTTTAATATACACTTCGTTTTCTTCTTCAGGAAATATACTAGCTACTTTTCTTTCTTCTACAGGTGGAGAAGGTAATCCACCTACATGATGTTGTTGAAGATGTCCATTGCGATTAGGTAGTTTTTCTTTACATCGCTTCATAATCGCTAGTCTAATTGCATCCTGATATTGACTAGGCTGAAAATGGTAGGTGATGTTTTCTCTATTGACAATGTCTTTATAATCAAATATCGTTTCTTTCATTAAATATGTACAAGAAAAAAAATTTTTTTTAAAAAAAAAAAGAGAAAGAAAGAGAAACAAGAAAAGAAAAAAAAATAGGCCGAGATACAGAGAAAAAAAAAAAAAGAGAAAACTTTGATTCGTCAAGTTTTATTCTAAAACAGAGCAAATAACTAAGGCTTTTTTTTTTTTTGTTTTTTTCCTATATAAAATACATACACTTTATACTTTATTAGGTACACACTAAAAAAAAAAAAAAAAAAAGATACACTTTGGCTTTGACATACTTTCTTTTTTAAGCATTCAATGACCGCACGAATCAAAAACGACTTGTAGTAAAATACAATGGTCTATACATCAAAACACATTGTTCAACATGTGTTGGTGTTCCAAACAATATCTGTATCTGTTACACATTTCTAGAGTTAGAGACAGTAGCATTAGAATAAAAGTCTCTAAGCTAAAGCCATCAAGTCCAACAAACTATTTTGATAAACCTATATATGTACACTTGAAAGTGTATAGCATAATGTTAATTGTGAGCATGCCTAGACATAGAATGGGTACAAATCACCTCTTAAAACTAGGTGCGTCCAGTTCCTCAGATAGACAGCATCGCAGTCAACATATTGATCTCTGTGAGTAGAGATAGCAGCAAGTTGAGAAAAAGGCCTGCTTAAAACGTCTCGCTTGTTTGATCCCTCACTAATGCAGTGCTCCATTTGCTGCTTTATTGAGGTAGACAAAGAAAGAAATCTCAACACTGCTAATAGGGTTGTATGTGATGAAAATGTTGAAGTCAGACATACGATCAAGAAAGCAGTACGTTCATTCTTCTTTGGTTCTTTTTGAGTAGACTGAGGAAGGACAGAGGCTCTTTTTTATGTGTTTTCCAGCGCAATGACAATCGTCTTTGTGATTATGAATAGAATCGTTTTTTATCTTTGTAAACCTATTAAACTCATGGACCCTAAGTTCATACTCAACGCAACCCTTGTGTTCGGAAAGAAGCATAGTAAAACTCTATAGCCTCAATAGAAGTGTACATACGAAGAAGAAGAAAAAAAAAGCATCATCTAAGCCCCTATCTATGGATGAAATAAGGGCGTGCGAATCAGGAGGGAAAAGTCACGAACTCATTTCATTTCCTCCTCCCCTTTTTAATCCTACGTATCTTTCTTCTATATAAAATCATCATGTCTTTATCGCCTGCTGTCAAACAATACAAAGCTTTAGGGGAAGAAGTTTGGAAGTCTAAAGTAGACAAGATTGTAAGTTCATCTATTCATGAGCGCGTTATTTATTATTCTTTAGAATGCTGAACTATTTACATTAACATACGGCTCCATGGTTGTCCAACTTGTTAAGGACTTTGAAGACTATAGTGAAGTTAACAAACAACTCGAGAAAATGTAAAGACAATAAGAGATGACGACAACTCATGGTTTATCATTAGGGGTTATAATATTGGACAACGTATGATTGAAGACTTCTTGGCTCGATCAGGCATTGGTCGTTGTTCTGAGTTTAAGGACACTGCTGAAGCTGTGTCTAAGGTAATGTATATTTCACAACGATGTTCCTGTTCTCACATACGCATATCAGGTTGGCTTTAAGATGTTTTTGAACATTACACCTACAATTACGAATTGGTCAAGCGATAACAAGGAGTTTTCGCTTGTGTTTGAAGAAAACCCTTTGACGGATTTTGTTGAGCTACCTGATGAAGCACTAGAAGGTGGATTATGGTATTCTAATGTATATTGTGGTGTTTTGCGTGGTGCACTTGAAATGGTAAATCATAAA